>NC_066874.1:12617941-12872941 GCF_022985175.1 Labeo rohita | reverse complement strand
GAAAACTTTATGTATATCTCACACATACGTGCACGTATTCATATGAAACTCGGTACACACAGATCTCGCTTCATCAGAATAATGTCAAAACACAGCCGATGTAAAACTGTGAAGGGATTCTTGATATCTTAAATACTATTGCCATGGCAACGTGTCAAACTTGAATATTCTTTTCAGGTGTTTTTGAAGCACTCAGCATGCTTAGAATTTTATGAAACTCAACACACACATCAGCATTAATGATAGTTAGGCACTGGCGAAAGCTCATAAATGGGCATGGAGGAGGCGCTCTATAGCTTGACCCATTGAGAAAAGTGGGGGAGTGTGGGGGGGGTGCTTTTAGCTACAGACATCAAACTCAGTACATGTATTGTTCGGACAAGAAAATCATATTGAGTATTAATGCATACCTGCAAAAATCATGCAATTCACACCATATCTCAGATCATATTTTGGATATCTTGAACGGTGTTGCCACAGCGATTTATTAAAGTAACAGTAAAAAAGATAACAGTAATTTTCTTATATCTTTAAAGGAGAAGTCCACTTCCAGAACAACAGTTTACAGATAATGTAGTCACCCCCTTGTCATCCCAGATGTTCATATCTCTCTTTCTTCAGTTGTAAAGAAATTGCTTTTTTTTTTTTTTTAAGGAAATCATGATTTTTCTCCATATAATAGACTGATATGGTGCCCCGAGTTTGAACTTCCAAAATGCAAAAAGATTGGTTATTTTCATTAAAAAAAAATACAATTTTAATACTTTTTAATCTTAAACACTCGTCTTGTCTTGCTCTCCCTGAACTGTGTATTCTGGCTCAAGACAGTTAGGCTATGTCGAAAAACTCAGATCATATTTTCTCCCTCAACTTCAAAAATCATTTCAAAATCATCCTACATCGCTGCAGAAGTTCAAAGTGAACATGCAAAGAAGATCAAAAACCCTTAAACTCCCCTGTAGTCAAAATTTTCATTCTTTAAAACTGATCTTTGATCATCAAAATGACATATTTTGACAGTTTTTTTTTTTTTTTCTTGTGAAAATAATTTTCTCATGCCTTAAAACAGCTTGAATTTTCTCACGCCTTAAAACAGACCCCCCCCATCCTCTTTTCTGGATTTATTCCAATAAAGTATCTGAAAAATTAGAAGAGAAAAGCTTCAGAACATATTCTTGTGTATAATTTGATTTGGTCAAATTGAACTTTCTAACTAAAAACTAGCCGATAATTAAAGAAGTCCACTTCCAGAACAACAATTCACAAATAATTTACTCACCCCCTTGTCATCCAAGATGTTCATGTCTTTCTGTCTTCAGTTAAGACAGTTAAGTAAAGAAATTGTGTTTTAAGGAAAGTATTTCAGGATTTTTCTCCATATAATGGACTTGATTGGTGCCCCGATTTTGAACTTCCAAAATGTAGTTTAAATGCAGCTTCAAAGGCTCTAAATGATCCCAGCCGAGGTAGAATCTAGCGAAAAGATTGGTCTTTTGTTTTTTTTTTAAACACACAAGTTTGTGTAGCACAGGCTCTGAGATGCGCATTCACGACACTACATACTATTGAATCATGTCGAAAGGTCACGCTTAACTACAGACCCAGTGTTTACAAAGCGAACACGCAAAGACTAAGAAAGTGCAAGTATGTCAAACGCTGTTTATAAACAAAAAGGTACAACGATGTCAGACGAAAAAATATAATTAAAATGTTACGTGTCACTTCCCTAACATATCTACTGCTTACACAAACGTTGATCACACTACAAACAAGACAAAACTATAATGCTATAAGAAACAGAAAAGATTCATTCATTGTTTACCTGGGTCTTTAGTCTATGATTAGCTCACCTCACCTCTTATCTGACAAGTTTTCAGGTTTGAGTCATTCGTTCATCACATGACAGCCCCATAAAATGAACGAACGACTCTAAAAACCCGAAGACTCGAAACAGGTGAACTAATTCCAGTGCAGAACCTAATTGGATGTTGCGCATGCGCGACTGAACGAATCACTCCCTGAGACGACTCATTCTTCCCGAGTCACATTAAAGATTTGTTTAAAATGAACAAATCGTTCAAGAACGACCCATCACTAATTCATAGCATTGTGGACGCGCATCCCAGAGCCTGTGCTACACAAGCTTTTGTGCTTAAAGTATACATTTTTATTTTTTGAAAAAAATGACCGATCATTTCGGTCAAAGACCCTTCTTCCTTGGCTGGGATCGTTTAGAGCCCTTTGAAGCTGCATTTAAACTACATTTTTGAAGTTCAAAATCAGGGCACCAATGAAGTCCATTATATGGAGAAAAATCATTAAATGCTTTCCTCAAAAACCATAATTTCTGTACAACTGAAGACAGAAAGACATGAGCATCTTGGATAACAAGGGAGTGAGTAAATTATTTGTAAATTGTTGTTCTGGAAGTGGACTTCTACTTTGACTGAAGCCTTGGAATACACTGCACAAGTCATAGAAACTAATGTAGTAGCTTTGTTTTAGTGAAACAAAATGTAGACATATACTTACCAAGAAGGATCAAGCTAGGAGTCACAGGCAGGTTACCCATTTTCTCAAGGTCAGAAGGAGTGGCAGACATCTATTAGTAAAGAAAACAATTTAAAATGATCATCATCAACAACAACAACAACAACAACAACAAAAAACTAATGTGCTACTTGTTGCAATATTCTACAGAGGCAATAAAACTATTTTACTCAGAGTAGAATTCAAAACTGATCATTTTCTTCTTTACTTACCCGTATGCTGATTTAAACTCTGATGATATTTAATGGAGATGTGATGTCTGTTTGTCCCTGCAATGCAAAAGAAAATGGGGACCAAACTTTAATACCAACAGATATGCAGTAAATGGAGGATAAAGGTAATTAATCGCATGGTTTAGCCAGTTTTCTGAAGTGATTCAATTTGTTTGGGTAAAAACAATTTTGAATTTTGCATTTCCAGGTTCTAATTTGTGGTTCTTTGGTCTGATATTTTGATATCAGACAAAATTACTGGTAATTAATCATACCTTTATGTTCCTTTTGGAGCTCGAAGGTTTGGTTCCCATTGGCCTTCCATATGGGCAAAACAGTTTTCCAGGACAATATCTTCATTTGTCCTCCAAGAGAAAGTCCTATGAGTTTAAGATAGCATAAGGTTGAGTAAATAATGAGAGTTTTAGTGAATGATTTCTTGAACAAACAATAGGTAAACTTACATTTTCTTAAAGAATTAATAATTTGCTTCTCTACAAAGTCAGCCTTTGAACTACAAGGATAAGGAAAACATAATGTAAAGAATAGATCTCTAGTTAACTAATTACAGACATCCCACACACAAAACATTAAAATAAAGTTTAAAAATAAAATAAAAACCGACAAATTCTTTCCGTCCATCTGCTGCTATTTTTGCAATCGCTAGCAGCGCTTTGAATATGTTCACAGTAATCGTGCAAGAATTATGAATTTTGTTCATACACATGTATCTTTTGCTTAGATGAAGTTCGGAGCATGTTTCAGTAACATAAATTGTGTGATGGTAATAAATAACAAATAAAATGCAGTAGGAATATATGCTAATGAGCTAACAATGCTATCATGTCTTACTTGGTTACTGTTCCATGATTAAAACATGCTATCCTTTTCTCAAATTATGATTTGCTGGCTCTTTATAATGTTAATATTTAGAAGTGTACGCGGTAAGATAAAACCAAAAGTGTGGTTGCAAATAACTGCAGCAGATAATAGCCGGTTTGAACCTCACGCTAAAATTGTACCCACAAAAGAAAAAACAAAAACATAATTTCACAAAACGTCATATTTTTACTCAGATAAAGTTTAAGATGTGCGGGTTAGAGAAAAAAAAAGTTTCTTACCAGTTGTGTGTTATATGATGACAGTCTGTACGAAGGGCTGACACTCCTGCGGTAACTTGCTGATTAAAACACGGTCACGAATCCAATTTAAATCCCAAAAGCCTAATTGGATGTTGAAACATTAATTTTTAAAAGTAATAAGTACTTTAGAACTAAAACAATAAAAGGCAGAGCTGCAAAATGACCTCGTGCAGATAAACCAAAATGTCTTCCTTTCCCTGCACATGTACAATGGAAAATATGGTATTATGCTGTTAAACAACAGTGTCATACTGTTGCTGATCAACATACCCCACAATACATCGCAAAATACAGTAACTTACTGTTATTATATGAAAACAGCATTTTACTGTTAAATTTCCTTGTAAATTTACAGGAATTTTTTACAGTGAATGTTATGCCCTCAAAATGCCTTAAAGGCTCGAATGCAGCCTAGTCTGTGATTCCAGTTCGCGCCCACGAGTATATGCGAATAAAGTGCAGACGGCAATGCCGGAGAGATGTGTCTGACTCCGGGCCAGTGCTTGAAGTAGGCCAGTACGCAGTACACTTCTGTATTTTAGTGTTTTGCGTACTGGCACTTTTTCGTGTATACTGGCACGTCTGACATGTTGCCAGTACTTAGAGTCAAAGCGTCAGTGTGTTAATTGGGGTGTGGAGTACCGGCACTTCTCTTTTTTTCCCACTTCAAGCACTGCTGCGGGCTACTTTTACACTGTTGCCACAGGTTATTTTTGCGGGTTATATTTTAAGTTAGCGACTAGCGGTTGTGCTCTATTTAATGCTCTATATGCTCTATTAAATGCTCTATTAAATATTTGGTTTCGTTCTGATAATCCTGTTGGTATATTTTGCATGCTAATGATTGGAATCTATCCTTTGACGTGATTGGTTACTGAAGTTTGTGAAGTAGCAAAAAAAACTACACTTTTAAGGAGAAAATACTCAGCAATGGTGTTGATTAATGGACTGGCACATGGTTTGTCTAAAAGCATATTAAAAACACCACATAGACAAATAAACAACATAAAAATCTTGATTTCATGGACATTATAATTTTCGACCTGTCATTGCTGTGCATATGGGAATGGATATGTCAAAAAGGACTGGTTGTGTACAGTAAAAAAGTGAGCACTACACTGCCAACACTGTAATATTTCAACATAACTGGTCAATTAGCTGGCATTACCTCTAGCATGAAAAAAATCATCATTGTCATTGTCTATTTCTATTTTAAGTGTCTTAAAAAACAGTATGGAGGATTTTAACACAATATATGCATATTTGTGTTGTTTTGCTAAGAGCTTGTCCTGCAAATAATTTAATCTAATAATTTAATTTAGTGGAAAACAAAAGGTTTGTGTGTTTATTCAGAAGCTCAAGCAGATCTTTGAAGAAGGATTGGAACTACAGAAGGCTCATTTGAGAGAGCAGCGTGCATATACTAAAGAACTGCGTCAGGAGAATTACCGCAAATACAAAGATGAGATTGAGGCCATGGAGAGCTACTACAGAGACCAGGTAAGTCAGAATTTATTCATGTGTGTGTTAACATACTGTACTGATTTTTCTTTAAAGTAAGACAAGGTCACAATGTTTGATAATGGACAGTGAATACTGTACTTGCTCTTCAGAAGCAAGCAATGCTCAAGATCAAAGTAACAGTTTATGTCGCAAGGTAGTTACTTTTGCAGGAGATTTAATGTTTCATAACCGTTATAGGAGGAGCTTTTATGACTTTTTTTTTTTTTTTACAATTTAGTCAGTTAAATGCTTTACAATTTAATGGTATTTTTAACTCAACTTTTTTTTTTTTTCTTTAATTGAGAATGGTTGTACACAAAGATTATGCTTCTCAAATTAGTCTAATTTATATCCCATATATAAAAGTCAGTATGTGCAAATCTGTAATTTACAACTGAAATTTGTTTAAACAAGGTATTAATATTTAAATAAAGTATTACATTTTTATTAAAGCTTTAAATACCAATTTTGCAGGTAAGGATTCATAATTTTTTTTTTTTTTTTTTTTTTTTTTTTTTTTTACATTGCATGCCATCACTCTCCCTTATGAAGTGCCTTCAACAATAGCAAAACAAAGTGTAATACTTAGTATGGACCAAAAATCTCATCTCAGGTTTTTTAGGCTGAATGGTGATACACAATAAATATCTTGGTATTTTTGGGATAGGTGGTCTAAATGTTTAATTTTCTTCTCATAAAGCACACCATAGATAAATTAAGTTGCAATATTTTTTTGTTTTGTTTTGACCAGCTACTTTTTAAAGCTTCATATCATACCATTTCAGTGAAAGATCGACTATCGAACATTTTTGCTCCCTGTGGAGGTTAGCAAAGCATGTTCTACTACGGGCACAAAACAAGTTTTCTGTCCATCAGGGTGGTTCAAGGGAAGACAGGATGCATCTGTTGGTCACTTCATTTTGGCCGTCCCAAGATTTTGGATCCAGTGTCTCCTCTAGACGCGTCTTATTGGAAGATTCCAGTCAGACCAGACATACTTTCTCATTATAGAATGGCTTGCACAGTTGAGAAGTTGTTGTTGTTGTTGTTGTTATTTTCTTGTTTGTTTGTTTGTTTGTTTGTTTGTTTTGCATTTTTGAGATAATTGGATTGGATTGTCACATTTTTGAGAGTGACAGGATCAGGACAGGAAGGTCCACAAGGTGGGATTCGGACTTCGGACCCACCGAAGCGCAAATGCGCCATATGTTTACGCGCTTCCCACGATGCTATCGATGCTGATGGAAAAAGTTGTCTTCTAATAAGCAGGGCTTGAATTGAGGGAGGATGGCATTCCCCTGTTGAAAAAATTGACAAAAAGCATCTACTCTGTAAAACCATCATCCCCCCCTTACCATCCCCTTCAGATTCCTAATGAAATATAAAAATTATCTGCGTATTTACAAACTAATAATGGTGATTGGCTAGACAGATATATTATAAGGACAATATTGTAAGGAGCTGCACACAAGCTCAAACAAGTTTTCCCCATTTTCAAGCTTGACTTTTGACGTATTTAAACGGGTGGTTTCTTCATTAGGGTGATAGGGCGACGCACCACCAAAGTGTGAAAGAGAGGGATTTTTTTTAATATCACATTCTACCACAGTGTTACGCTGCTTGTCACTGTTCTACACTGTTCTGCTTCTGGATATATACTCCAATAAGTGCCAAGTCACATATGGAGTACTGGAGAGCATTATGTGGAGAGCTGCCCTTTAGATCACCATATTCAACAAGTTCATAATGTTTTTATTAGCTTTTTTCTTTTTCTTTTTGTTATACTGGGATAAATCATACTGGGATGTATGCTAAAATTGTTGGCCCTAGAAATAGGTAGAACGTATTATATTTCCTTGAGAATTTAAAGACATTCCCCTGACATAATGTTTTGCTGTACGCGTGACATACTTGATAATGCCATCTCTCATTGTCTATCTGTCACTGACTTTGCAAAATGCAAACAAAAACAGTCTTGAGACAAACTCTAAAGTCTTAAGCTAAAAGTAAGGGCGGAGTTGACCTCGTTGCTATGGATCATGTCAGCATGCTTAGTAACTATGCACACAGTGATTGGCTAATGGGGAAGGGTCTCATATTCATAGAAATACTGAGTGCGATATTATGTTGCCATATTTAAATAAAGGTTTGAAAATAAAAATGTTACCATGTTTAAATAAAAATTTTAAAATGCAGGCTAAGTGTCACAAATTAAACAAGTATATGCTCAGCTAATTGTCAGTCTTTTACCTGTGTGCTTCTCGTAAACAATTAGCAGATATGCATATAAACATCCTTTTAATTAACAGAGTAGAATAACCACGCAAGAACAGCTGTTACTACTTACCCAACTTGTTAATGAAAACAAATATATAATCAAAGGACAATTTGGAGTGGGGATAACCTCCGAAAACCAAAAAAGATGCATGGGAAAACGTGCAAATAAGTGCAGCTTTTTTCTAAAATGTTTATGTTCCAAAGCAGATTGCCACAACAGCCATTTTAGCCCTGCTAAAAAAAACAGTAGAAACAGTCACAGAGTTTATAATGGTTTTACTGGTTATAATGTTAAATGTACTGGTTTTAATGGTAACTGTAATAGTCTCTGTTGATCTCCACAGGAAATTGGTAGCCTTTTATTGTTGGCTTGTCAAAACCACTAAATCCTAATAGAACATCTCCCAAAACACACTACAGGAAACCCTTTTTTAATAGTTAAAAATTGGTGGTTTTGTTACTTGGTGTGTCCTTTTATTTTACACCTTTAACCCTATGATTATTCAGGTAGGGTAAGGATAGTCAAATCTAACCTAAACCATAAAGTACTCACCCGCCCACAGGTCGAAGTCTTTCAGGAATGACGTAGAAGACTCTTTGTGGTTGTTCTTGTTTGAGGCTCAGTTTGTAGTTATAAGTAAAAACTCAAAGGAGGCACCAATAAACTCAAAGGTCGCAACAATAAAATCTCTTTATTTTATTGGTTATAATACAAAGCAGTTAAAGGAAAAATAAAACAAAAAATCCTTGTGGTTTTAAACTTTCTCTTTACCCCTGTGTACCCTTTCAGTAATCTTTGTGGTTAGTTGCAAACATTAAGTTAATGTGTTCTACAGTATACACGCAGGAAGTCATGCACTTTTAGCTCTACATCAATATCATTTGAAGAGGCATATATTTCTCAATATATCTCATTAAAATGAGAAGCAGAGTAGGCCTCCAAATCAGCATTTTTTTTTTTTTTTGGATGTGTTAATTGCCCATTTATTGTCTCTTTTTTTTCGATTAACCCCAAACTCAGGCCTGGCGAGTCACTCTCCTGCAGAGTTTAGCTAGACCTTGATTAGCTGGTTCAGTTGTGCTTAATTGGGGTTGAAGCTAATGCCATCAGGAAGATGGCCCTCCAGGACCGAGTTTGGACACCCCTGTATTAACCGCATCCTTGTTGTCTTCTGTCTGCCTTTAGCTATGCTGGTGTAAATTTCTTGTGCCATTTTTCATTTTTTCATTACTTATGTCATATATCTTGTGCATCAGCCCATTTATTACAATTCTTGTAATCAATAAGTTAAATTACATTTTTTGTTGTTGTTGCTTCTCTCATAAACTAAATGGAGTGTTTTCTTTTGGAAATACTTTGCTCTTTTTGACAGCGATGTGTTGCTGTTTCTTTAAACCCTGTCAGTGAAGATCTAGGCTGTAAAAACCACATCATAAGACACAAGATTCAATCGGATCGCTAATTATCCACATGGGTCACTGATCCTTGGACCCTGATGATTACTGTTTAGGGCTGCGTTGTCATTTTCACTTATTTAGTGCTTTGATTCAAATTATGTTGGCCCTGTATTGTAGTTTATACAATGTGTCAAGTACTTTTTGTCCTGTTGCAGTTTTCTTTATTGGCCGAAACCTTAGCCCATGAAAAGCAGGACATTCAAATTCGTAAGAAAGCACAGGAAAAGGTGAGTGTGTGCTGACTCCATGTACCACGAATACACCTTTATGTAATAATTATGTATAAATATTTATCTGTGTCTATATGATTATATACATATATATATATATATATATATATATATATATATATATATATATAAATATATATATATATGTATATCTATATATATATGTATATCTATATATATATGTATATCTATATATATATGTATATATATATATATGTATATGTGTGTATGTATATGTGTATGTATGTATACATAAATCTGTATTTTTTCCCTCCTAAATAATTTGTACTAAATGTATGCATTTTTTAACAGGCTGTGCAGAAAATGAAAAGAGAGTTAAGAAATAAGATGGAGAAAGAAATTGGCGAGCTGCAGAAGGTCATCATTCAGAATGACGAAAATAATTATTTCAGAGACTTGGATGTGGAACACTTACAGAAGCGTGTACAGATGGCATCTTTCCAGTATACCACCAGCTGTCTGCAGTAATCACTAGCCAAATAAGATGTGATTGTTACTGATCTGCAGCGCATCTCTTAAATATGTTAGTCTTTAGGTAGATAACCTTGAAAATAAGTTAAATTTCATGTGTAAACAAGCTTGAGATGTTTTTGCAATGTTCTTGTGAAACATTAACATTACTGTGCTTTTTGTTGTTTTTGCCAACACTTAATGTTGCATCTGAAATACTGACATCAAATCAATACTTTTTAAAAGCAGTTGTTCCCAGAGGTTGATCTTGAGTTTATGGTGGAAAGTTTTAAGCTTGTTCTATATGACAACATGTGCAATCATTTTTCCTTTTAATGAACTTCTTAGTTACACTTCCATTCTCCTTGACCTTATTTTTGAGAAGCCTGAATGACTAATGATTTCACACCTTGAATGTGCTTCAAACGTTAACTAGCATCTGGTAACAACACTAATCATGATTGTATTTTGGTTTTCATATCAAATTAAACACTGGATTGTTCTATGTTCAGTGTCATAACACTTAAATTCATGCCTTGACTATTTATTAAATCTCACATTTTATGAATTAGGTGGTTTTTTTTAATAAATGAAGTTTACATTAAAACAATCTAAAACAATAAAACTAAATTTATTTTCTCCAGTCATCTTTCAGTCTGCCTTCTAGACCCCATTCCCTCACACCTGCTTCAAGCTATCTCTCCTACACTTTTGCCAGCACTCACAAACATCATCAAAACATATCTCTTCACTCAGGTATTTTTTGCCACTGTATTCAAGCAGGCTTGGTTACCCAACTCCTCAAACCCACACTAAACACTTTAGCTGTAGACAGTGACAGACCTGTCTCTCTCCTTCCTTTGAAAAATTGTTTTCAACCAGGTATCATCTTTACTCACAGAATAAACAGCTGGACGTTAAACTAATCAGGTTTCAAAACCGGTCATTGAACAGACTGCATTACTCTTGGTCACTGAAGCTCTGTGGATTGCGAAAGCTAATCTCAGATCATCAGTTCTTATTCTGCTGGACCTGTCTGCTGCCTTTGTCAAAGTGAAATCGTCAGATCCTTCTGTCCACCCATTAGTCACTGGGCATCACAGGAACTCCACTTAACTGTTTTGAATCTTATAGACATGGATGGGCAGTATTTCAGAAACATTGATTTAAAATATGTATTTGAAATAAAAAAAAAATATATACGATTTTGTTTTTTGTATTTTAAAGCCTTTGTTTTAATCAAAAGTAAGTTGTATTTAATTACATTTAAGTTTTGTATTTTTTTTATTTAATTTTTTTTTTAAGAATACAAAATATTTTTTGCCATTCAGCCTATTTATTAGGCTTCTGATTTCCTGTATCAACTGCTGTAGTTCTGTGCCCCAAATCCAACTATCATGTACATGTCAGAGCTCCATCTAGCATTGGGGAAACAAAATCACAGAAAAATTCTGTCTCATGAATATATACATGTATGATATATGATGTGGTCTATAATTACTCTTTCCTGTTTATTAGACATGACATTTTTTTAAAGGAGAAGTCCACTTCCAGAACAACAATTTACAGATAATTTACTCACCCCCCTGTCATCCAAGATGTTCATGTCTTTCTTTCTTCAGTCATAAAGAAATTGTGTTTTTTGAGGAAAACATTTCAGGATTTTTCTTAATATAATGGACTGATATGGTTTCCTGAGTTTGCCGTTTAAATGCGGCTTCAAATGATCCCAGCCGAGGAAGAAGGGTCTTATCTAGTGAAGCGATCGGTTATTTTCATTAAAAATACAATTTAAATACTTTTTAATCTAGAAACACTCGTCTTGTCTTGCTCTCCCTGAACTATGTGTATTCTGGTTCAAGACAGTTAGGGTATGTCGAAAAACTAATTTAATTTTCTCCCAACTTCTCAAATTCAAAAATCATTTCAAAATCATCCTACATCGATGCAGAAGTTTCGACCCAGTCTTTGCAAAGTGAAGATGCAAAGAAAATCAAACACCCTTAACAAAAAAGGTAAAACAGCGATATAGGATGATTTTGAAGTAAAGGGAGAAAATACAGTCAGTTTTTCGACATACCCTGTCTTGAGCCAGAATATACAGGGGGAGCAAGACAAGACGAGCGTTTGACATTAAAAAAAGTATATAAATTGTATTATTTTTATGAAAATAACAGATTGTTTCAATTGATAAGACCCTTCTTCCTCGGCTGGGATCGTTAACAACCGCGTTTGGGATTGGGCACCGTATCAGTCCATTATATGGAGAAAAATCCTGAAATGTTTTCCTCAAAAAACATAATTTCTTTACGACTGAAAAAAGAAAGACATGAATATCTTGGATGATAACGGGGTGAGTACATTATCTGTAAATTGTTGTTCTGGAAGTGGACTTCTCTTTTAATCAAAATTTTTTTTCACCATCAAGACTTTACACTTGTCGCTTTGGGCCTGTTTACACCTGGTCACTTCATGCATTTTCTCTGATCAGATAACTATCCGGTGTAAATTCCCTCCAAAATGCTTTCAAAATGCATTTAAATCCAATCACTCAAACCACTTCAGGAGGTGGTCTGGGACGCATTCCAGATGAAACTGGACAAGTGTAAATGTATCTGGTTGTTGAAACCGCATATGTAAATTATACTTCTCCCAAAATATTAAAATAAATGTGAGCGCATTTTATAGGCTATATGAAGTTATTGTCAGATATGACAGCACTAATGCAACAAGCATTGCCACGCAAACTGCCACAAATAAAACTGAAAGTATCATCTTCAGTATCACACAATCATTTTCATTAAAATTAGAGAGACTAACCTATCTTTCTGGTGCTGATGCCGTGCTCACTCCTGCTGTGGTCTCTGATCTTGAATTGATTAGCTGATGATGAATTTTAATTTGAATAAAACCATCTCCTAAATCTGTGAAAAGTTAGGCTGGCCACACACTAGACAATTTTCAAATATTAACCAATTTTAAAACTGTAGGAGACCACAGACATGAAGACAGTTTCAACTGATTTTTAGCTTTATAATCCTCTGAATGCACACACTAGACGATTCAATCAGACTACGAGACCACACACTTGTTAATTGTAGGAAGGATTTCACAGTGATGCGTGATCTCACAGAGACTCGCACAATCAAGCGTCACTTGAGAAGAAAAATGGAGAACAATCGACGTTGTCAGCTAGCTCTCCTAGCACTCGTTCTGTTTCACAGTGAAAAAGTATAAAAAAAGAATATGGGTAATAGTCTTCCTCAGTACTCTACTTTCGTGGTATTTTTGTGGTCGGCAAGTTTTAGCAATAGAAGCACGCAACATCCGGTTAAATAATTGTAATGACACCACAGAATAGAGGATTTTTTGGACAAAAAATCATTTGCATTTGCGACAAGCTTAAAATTGGATTAGTTCACAACTTACTATATTAAAATGATGTAATTAAAGCCTCAGTATATAACTCTGCAATAGTGCACTATTTACTACAGCCTTGTAATTTATTGTATTTTTTTAGACGTTTCTTTTTTTATTATTATTATTCTGGCCTTTCCAGCACCGCCTTTGCGCTTTCTATTATTCATTTTTTTATCTCTTATTCTTTTGCTCGCATATCTGCAAAAAACACCGGCCCTCTGGGAATTCTCCTGGTGCTCCCGATTAACCAATCTGGGCCTGGTTGGTGTAATCACGCTTATTATGTATATGATTGCAGCATTCTGTGGTGTTGGGCGTTTAGTGCCATCAGTGCACCAGTTGCAGTTAATTTATGCAAGGAAAACCATCTTATTCTAGGTAGGTCTGGTTAATCTCCTTCTGTATTATCTGATTCAAGGCATCTTTTCTGAACTAACGTTTTGTTGTTTTATATAGGCTATACAGTTGCACTCAAAAGCATACCTCTGGCTTGCTTAGTTGGGGATACCTAATTTTCTAGCGATATCATCGACTTGATTGCACAGATACTATTTTGAACTAAACTGAGCTGGATGATGACATAACTGAATTCAGTTATGAACTGCCTTTAACTGAAAATTGAGTGTTTGCTTTTATCCTTTTTCATTATTGATACACTATTTTCCTATTTAAAACTCTAAAGCTGTTTTGGCACAATCTGTATGGTCAAAATAAAGGTGACTTGACTTGGAGAATTGGTAAAGTATGTAGCTTTTAAAGAAAACATGAGTGAGCAGGCAAAACATATTTTTTAGTTCTTATGGGATTCATATTCAATTTTAGGTTAAAACAGAAGGGCTCAATTATAAAACAGAAAAAAAATGACCCCTGTACAAAAGATTGCAGTCTTGCATGAACTGCACATTTGAGATCTCCCCATTGTGGCTCGATGATATTAAGGTCAGAAGACTGGGATGGCCACTCCAGAACCTTCACCTTTTTTTGCTGTAACCACTGGAGGGTCAACTTGGGGGGGCAACTAGAGGGCCCTTAGGTTCATTTTCATCCTGTAAAGTCCAAGAACATCCCATGTGCAGCTTTTGTGTAGAAGAATGCAATATTCATCTTGCCATCAATTTTCACAAGATTCCCTTTGTTTTTAGAGCTCACACACCCCTAAACCGTCACTGAACCACCACCATGCTTCACAGTGGGGATGGTATTCTTTTCAATTTTTACTGCCTTTTTGCCCCCTGTCCAATGTTTGTGACCATAAAGCCCTATTATGGTCTCATCGCTTTAAATTACAATTGGCAGTAAAGGCTTCTTTCTGGCGACTCATTCTGGTTCATTTTTGTTCAAGTATTGTTGTATTGTACACCTCAAAACAACCACACCGTCTTTTGAACAACTATATGATAATATATGGCTTCATATGATCACTATCCTTAAGCCAGGCTTGAAGATTTTAAAAAATGATGTTTTTAAAGAAATTAATTCTGATGTTCAGCGCAGATTATCTAGTAATGTGTGGCATTCACAGATCGAATCTTGCCCCTCCTGATCTGTTCGCACACAGATGTGACCCTGGACCACAAAACCAGTCATAAGGGTCAATTTTTAAAAACTTATTTTTACATTTTTTGAGATATAATCTGAAAGCTGAATAAATTCACTTTGCAGTGATGTATGGTTTGTTAGGATTTGGCTGAGATACAACTATTTGAAAATCTGGAATCTGAGGGTTCAAAAAAATCTAAATATTGAGAAAATTGCCTTTAAAGTTGTCCAAATGAAGTTCTTAGCAATGCATATTACTAATCAAAAATTAAGTTTTCATATATATAAGTTAGGAAATGTACAAAATATCTTCATGGAACATGATGTTTACTTAATATCCTAATGTCAGACCCCTTGAACCGTTCTGTGTTGGTTTTGCCCTTGTCACACCCCCGTTGGACTGTTATGTTGGTTTCTCCCTTGTGTCCATATATGGTTTTCCTGTTCCGTTTCTTGTTAAGTCTTTATTGGTTAATTACCCCCACCTGTCCTTGTATCCTTTGCACCCCTTTATAAGTTGTATTCAGTTCAGTGTTTGTGGTCGGACCTTGTTGTAAGTTTGGTGTGTGTCGTCCTGCTGTTTCTGTTTACCCTTGTTTTGGATTATATTAAAGACTGTTAACTATATTTCGTCTTCGTTTGTCTCAATCTGACACAGCCGTGACACCTAATGATTTTTGGCATAAAAAAATCAATAATTTTGACCCATACAATGTACAGTTGGCTATTGCTACAAATATACCCATGCTACTTATAACTGGTTTTGTGGTTCAGGGTCACAAATCTGGGCCTCCTTGATCATATCAAACATGTTTGATATTTAGGATTATAACCCCCAGTTTCACAGACAAGGCCTAAGCCTAGTTCCAGACTAAAATCTGAGCTGTTTAAACTGAAGGAAACTTGCACTGAATGATCTTAAAATATATCAGTGCCTTTGTTTTGTCTCAAGATGCACACCAGTAATGTTTTTATTAAGGCATGTTTATAAAAAAAGGTCCTAACTGAACCATGGCCTAATCCTTGCTTAGTCTAAGCCCTGTCTGTGAAACCAGGCCATTATCAGGATGATGACTGCTATGATTACATCAATACTTTCAGTACTTTCACAATAGCCAATACACGACTGCAAAACAAGGTGCTGTATGAGTCTGTTGGATAGTGGAGACAGAGGAAACTGCTTGTGGAAATTTTGCAATAACACAGCTGTCTGTATAATGTGTCGAAAACATACTACAACCGCAAAACATTTTGTAGTGTTTACATTACAGCTGCACGATTAATCCTTAAAAGTTTGAGATCTCGATTCAAACACCCACGCGATCTTATTCCTGAATGACAACGATTCGGCTATGTCTATCAAGGCTGTTTCACATCGGGAGTGTCAGTGGAACATGAGAAGCACGTTTTGTAGCTGCCCATGTTAATGAATCAGAGGGTCGACCATTATTACGCTTCCGATGTGAACGCTGTCTTTACTAATATGGGCAGCGACAAAACACGCGCTGCTTACGATGTGAAATAGGTGTTAAAGACATTCAAATCTGCATTAATACTGCTACTGATCCAGAAAGATCAACACAAACAGTCTTTTCAACCACATTATAATCATTATTTCTGTGTTACAGACATTTAAATAACATAAGTACTGGGATAAAAGTTTATAGTTTGGATATAAACACCTATTGCCTACAGTAGCGAACAAAACTGAAGTATCTTAACACTGGTATATTTTGTAACGCTTATCCTCTTCCGCCAGGAGGTGGCGACAACTGCCCGTTTAAAAAAAAGTATGTCATTGAATCATTCATTTAGGAGATTCCAATAGTAAAACAAGTCTTAATTAACTGAGACACTTCATTGAATTTTTATTATTATTATTTTTTATTTTGTTTAAATGAATATATGTTTTTAAAAGACTTAAGCAATGAATATTTTGTCAGAACCACTAGTAAATTATGTTATTTTGTTTAGTTTTCAAATCTTTTTTTTCCAGAACCGTTAGAGAATCATGGTCTCCAATTTATTAAAAACAACTGGGATTCATGAAGCTCTTTTTTAAATGTTGTTTATTACTGCATATAATTCATTAAAATGGAAGTTTAATTTCATAAAGTTCAAAATGCACCTACATTTTTTTTTCTTTTTCAGTTGAATAAAAGCCAGTTTTCACTATATATTTCATTACTGAGGATTTCTTTAAAAAAAAGTTTAAAAACCTTGTCTTGTTCTCGTAAACCAAGTCCCGCGTCTTGTCTTGTCTCGTCTCGTTTCGTGGAATAAGTGTCTTGTCACACCCCTATTATTTTGCTGAGTCATATTTTCAAAATCAATGCCAAAATAAAAAAATAAAAAAAACGTGTTTGTGATTTTTTATTCTGAACTTTTTTTCTCAGAATTTCATGATACAAATTTGCAATTCTTACTTTTTTTCTCAGAATTGTGAGACATAAACTAACAATTGAGAGTTATAAAGTCAGAATTGCATGATAGTCAGTGCCTGGAACTGCCACAAAATACAGCCAACTCACAATCCATGTGCTCCCAGTGGTCGATCTTCAATAATGTTTGCTGTTCCCAGCTTATATGGAGTGCAAAATTTCTTGCATCCAATTGAACAAACAAAACTGAGTATTTGCCAAGAGGAGTGTTTATTTAAAGACTACCCTTGTTATGAGGATGTCTTTCAACTTAGTGTAGCACTCATCTTGTCATGTCAGTTGATGTTTATGAAATTACAGACCTTTACCTCCAACTTCGTGAACCGATCCTTCAAGGACTGGATTTGGAGGACTAGATTCACCATTCTAATCTAATCTACAACATTCGCTATAAGCTTTCTAAAGGTATTGTTTTTTTAATTGTTTTAGTGTTTTAGGTGGCCAAAATTGGTATAAAAGCAATATTTTCCTTACGTGAACATTATATCTGGGGCTGTAGGTGTTGAAATGCAGGCTTTCATCAAGTTACTCTCTCTACCCAAGCAACCTTGGACGACTGGAGGGAATCTCAGAGCTCTTGGCATCACATGCCAGTCTGTTTTTAGGTCAGTCATAGGTAAGGACTACATTTGCAGAGTTCTGAAAGGAAAAGGACTTCCCACAAGTTGGCTGGCTATGCTAATTAAGGAACAAGTCTAATTACAGTTCACATATTTAAAAACTGGCCATAAAGATTTTAAATAGTTGTGTAATTCCTTTTACATTCATCTTAAATACTTTTTGTTATACTGACACTCAAGAGTGATATTAAAAGTTGTCCCTTAAATGGTGTAATGTTGTAAAATAAAGATGTAATTCTTTTTTTCCCATTTTATTACAGGTCACAACCATTCACAAGGCAACATGGAGTATTTATGGCTAGACTGGTGAGTTCACTTTTCATTTTCTTTTATTGATTGATCTATTTTCTATGCTTAAGAAATTAAAATAAATGTTTAAAAAAAACTATCATTAACAGTGTTTCCTTACTAAAAAGAATTTGCGTTTTGAACTAATCCGGAGAGTCAATGATTTCCTGATCCATTCATGAAAATAGTTTCTTACTTCGTTCCAAAATGATTCAGTCGTTTTGAAAAAATCGATTAAATAAATGACTCGGTGACTTACTTATTACAACAGTGGCTTGCCACCACCTACTGTTAGGCCTAATTTCATATATGCAGGTGTATCTCAAAAAATTTGAATATCGTGAAAAAGTTCAATTTTTGTTTGTAACTTATTTCAAAAAGTGAAACTTTCATATATTCTAGATTCATTACATGTAAAGTAAAAAATGTCAAAAAAAAATTTTTTTGTTGTTTGTTTTTTTAAATTTTGATCATTAGAGCTTACAGCTCATGAAAGTCAAAAATCCAGTATCTCAGAATATTAGAATATTTACATTTGAGTTTCATTAAATGTCCATCCTTACAGTATAAATTCCAGGTATCTCTTGTTCTTTAAAACCACAATAATGGCAAAGACTGCTGACTTTGCAATGGTCCAGAAGACAATCAGTGACACCCTCCACAAAGAAGGCAAGTCACAGAAGGTTATTACTGAAAGGGGTGGCTATTCAAAGTGCTGTATCAAAGCATATTAAATGCAAAGTTGACTGTAACGAAGACATTGGGTAGGAAAAGGTCCACATGCAACAGGGATGACCGCAAGCTTGAGAATACTGTCAAGCAAAGCTGATTCAAACACTTGGGAGAGCTTCACAAGGAGTGGACTCAAGTCACCACACTCAGAAGACGTCTTCTAGCCATTTCTGAAACAGAAACAACATCAGAAGCATCTTACCTGGACTAAGGAGAAAATGAACTGGACTGTTGCTCAGTGGTCCAAAGTCCTCTTTTCAGATAACAGTACAATTTGCATTTCATGTTGAAATCATGATCCCAGAGTCTGGAGAAAGACTGGCGAGGCACATAATTCAAGCTGCTGGAAGTCCAGTGTGAAGTTTCTGCAATCAGTGATGAATTGGGGTGTTGTGATGTCTGCTGGTGTTGCGTTTTATCAAGTGTAAAGTCAACGCAGCCATCTACCAGGAGATTTTGGAGCACTTTATGCTTCCATCTGCTGACAAGCTTTATGGAGATGCTGATTTCCTTTTCCAGCAGGACTTTAGCACCTGTCCACAGTGCCAAAACCACTTCCAAGTAGTTTGCTGACCATGATATTACTGTGCTTGATTGGCCAGACAACATGCCTTACCTGAACCCCATTGAGAATCTATGGGATATTTTCAAGAGATCTTAGGAAATACTCTAATATTTTGAGATGCACCTGTATATATGTGTGTGTGTGTGTCTACTCACTAGGGATGTCACAACCCTCAATAATATATCGAACCATTCTGTACTGTCACACCCCTGTGGACTGTTTTGTGTGTTTTTCCCGGTGTATGCCCTTATTTGGTCTTTCCTGTTCCGTTTTCAATTATTTCGTCACTGTTTGATCGTTCTCACTTGTCTCCCCCTGATTAGTCTATGTATTTGAGTTTGGTTGTGTTCACTGTCTAGTCGTCGGTTATTGTTATTGTCATGCTTAGTCCGTTTATGTCACTCTGGTTGATTCAAAGTCTGTTTGTGTCTGTTTACGTTGGATTCCCTGCTGTTCCTGTCCGTTCCTGCTCGTTTTTGGATTATTTAATAAATGTGCATAACTGGACCTCCTCGTCTTCACTCCTCATTTCCCGCACACCACGACGCGTGACAGAATAACCGAACCAACTAGCAAGATGATCTGGGCTGAGGAATTCCTCATGAACATTCAGCAAGCGGAGAGGCCGTTGGAGCAATATGTGGAGGAATTCCTGAGCGTTTGTCACCTGGTGAGTTGGGGCGATGCTATGATCAACGCGTGTTTTCAAATGGGGCTAAACGATGACAAACTGTTCTGTTTGATAACTCCTGACGATTGCCGCAAACCGGTTGCGGAATTTATCAACCATGTCCTTGCTCTTTGTCATTCCCATTTCTTTGTCAATGTGGAAGATTCTAGTCTTCCCCTCCAGCACGCCCTCCAGAGCCCGAGCTGCCTCCAGCACGCCCTCCAGAGCCCGAGCTGCCTCCAGCGTGCCCTCCAGAGCCCGAGCTTCCTCCAGCGCGCCCTCCAGAGCCCGAGCTGCCTCCAGCATGCCCTCCAGAGCCGGCGCCGCTCGAGCGCCCTCCTGTGCCGGCGCCTCCCGAGCGCCCTCCTGTGCCTGCGCCTCCCGAGTGCCCTCCTGTGCCTGCACCTCCCGAGCGCCTTCCTGTGCCTGCGCCTCCTAAGCCCGGCCTTCCTGTACTCTCCTGGGCTGACTATGCCCTAAGTTCCCCCAAGAAAATTTTGGGGGGGGAGCTACCCCCCGACCCACCATGGCAGCCCGAACTATATATTCGGCCGTGGCTTCCCAAACTCCCTGACCCGCCATGGCCACATAGACTGTGTGCTCGGCCGTGGCTTCCCGAGCTCTCTGACCCTCCATGGCACTACAGACTGTATGCTCCGCCGTGGCTCCCTGAACTCCCTGATCCACTATGGCACTACGGACTGTATGCACCGCCGTGGCTCCCTGAACTCGCTGATCTGCCATGGCACTACGGAGTGTATGCTCCGCCTTGGCTCCCTGACCTCCCTGGAGGCGTACCTCCTCTCCCTCCTGTGTCTGCCCCGCACGAGCCTCCAGGGCGCACTCCCTCCCTCCCCTCCCCAGTGTATTTGTTACGGCGCGAGTTGCACCTTATGGGGGGGGGTAGTGTCACACCCCTGTGGATTGTTTTGTGTGTTTTTCCCGGTGTATGCCCTTATTTGGTCTTTCCTGTTCCGTTTTCAATTATTTCGTCATTGTTTGATCGTTCGCAGTTGTCTCCCCCTGATTAGTCTGTGTATTTAAGTTTGGTTGTGTTCACTATCTGGTCGTCGGTTATTGTTATTGTCATGCTCAGTCCGTTTATGTCACTCTGGTTGATTCAAAGTCTGTTCGTGTCTGTTTACGTTGGATTCCCTGCTGTTCCTGCTCGTTTTTTGGATTATTTAATAAATGTGCATAACTGGACCTCCTCGTCTTCACTCCTCATTCCCTGCACACCACGACACGTGACAGGTACGACATTCACGGTTCAATACGCGCTTTTGAATTGTGGTTTTTCAGCTTTGCATTTAAATAACGTCCTTTTTCTATTTCTTTAGGAATTTGCTGTATGTGTGCCCGCGATTTCACATGCTGAAATGAGGAAACACTTCCCTGCTTATATTTGAAAAAGCAACACATGCAGAGCATCTTCCATTCTAATGACATGCAATGATAAGCCTTTCTAAACCTGTTGTCCAACAAAAGAGTTCTAAAAACAAAAGTTATAAAAACATTATAACTTGTTTTTAATTCACATCAGTAAAGTGTTTGAAATAACTTCCTCATGTGATCTGATGTGGATTCTTATCACAGAATGAGGCAGACAATAAATATTCTATGTGTCGATTAGCAATGGCTTATGAAAATACACAAGATGGCTTGAAGAACACAGGTAAACCATATATTATTGCAGACAAGTGTTTATTGTCCTTACGTTTCATTATTCAAAACATTTAACGTTATATCTTGTTTTTATTCAGTTACAGCAATAGCGATGCCTTTATCCATATTAGAGAAGCTGGAACGGATCGTCATCAGTGATACTTATTTGATGCATATGTGGATTTTCTACACAAGGGTGCCCTCTAGCATCCAGTATGAATGAAACCCATTCCATTTTGCGTAAAAATCATAAAAAATAATACCTCTCTCAAAAGATATTTGATACACATACTAAACCACACTTTTTCCAGTGTACAGAGGTTTACGGGAGTATTTTGTTAATTTGTGGCAAAAAAAACAAAAACAAAAAAACACTGAAGTAGCAAGATATCAGAACCGAACTGAAAAACCGTGGTTAAAAACCAAGGTGCATATTGAACTGTGTACTAACTGTATTGTTGCATTCCTACTACTCACCCTAGAACTGCCCCTCCTGTCAACCATGTCAGTACACAAATAAGTGGGCTTTTTTTATTTTACCCAGCGCATTTTTTATTTTGGTCACACATACGTACATTTGCACTACTTAAATGCACATATATTTGAGGGGCTCAAAATGTGACAAGAAAATATATGCCATGTGATTGGCTGAGTAGATATTTGTATAAACTAATATATATATATATATATATATATATATATATATATATATATATATGTATGTATGTATGTATGTATGTATGTATGTGTGTGTGTGTGTATTATATATTTTATAAAGGGACAACATTTTCAAGTACATTCAAAATTCAAGCACATTTTAAACCATAAAAAATGGTATTCACTAATAGCATTTTGCGTGAGCAGAGTAACAATTTTGTGACACTTCCAACACTTCCAACACAGTTATCATATCACATATTCTGTTGAGATTCAGATGATAAAGTCAGAAATTCTCTGCGGCAGCTATGTATTTGAGCAGAAAGCATTTGATTTCTGAAATGTGCATAGTCTCTCTGATGGTGGTGTCTCTGTTACGGACCAGCAGAAGGCCACTTTTTAGTGTGCTCTCACTGACCATCACTGTGAAGAGGACACCCATCTCATCATACCTGCAGCATAAATAAAATGTCATTATAAAAAATGAAGTCAAAAAGCTTTGAGTATTGTTTAGTAAGTGTGGATATGGTCAGTTACTTTGTGTGTAAATTCTCCAGAGATAAAGACGTGTCGAAGTATCCAGGCCATGTGGAAATTCCATCTTCAAGAAACTCTTTGAACAAACCCTCACAAACCTTAAGAGAGACATTTGTCATGGGGCAGTCCATCTCAAGTGGTCCAGAAATTATAAAGTTGTTGCCCGATCATTTTTAATTTCCAATTTGTTTTTTTTTGTTTTGTTTTTTTTGAGTGAGTACCTCTGTTTATTGGTATTGTAAATCACGAGGGGGCCTCATGTATAAATGTTGCGCGTGCACAAAATGGGCATAGAAATGTGCATACGCTGTTTTCCATGTATGTATCTGGATTTATAAAAAAACACTTAAATATGTGCACACCATACAAATGCTCTTGACTGTGTATGCACTCTTCTCTCTGGAGTGAGAAAAGTAATGAAGTAAACACGGATTTTAAACTCTGTTTTAATTTCGATATATATACTCTCATTAATAGAGGTAAGCACTGAAATTACATAAAGTCATTACGCAAAATTTAGACATATTTATAGTGGATGTGCTTGATCACTTTTTCTGTCGTTATGTTCTAATGACAGCAAGGAGTGCAATATGTGCACAATAATACATCTTTAAACTGCAGATCGCATGTTATGAGAAAATATAAATATTTAGTGAGAACAATGTTTGGTGATGCGCACTTATGGTGGACACTGCTGGATTCAGTGGTCGAACGGTCCATTGTCTGGTTTGAATATGTCCAATGAAAATAGCTTACTGTACAACCACAGCTGCACGGAGGTTGATGTCAGGTGTCGGCACCTCCACAACATTACGAAAAATACCACTGTATTTGAAGGACACAAGAAAACAAGAAAACTTTTCATCGCTGCGAGAGTTTTTTGGCTGCATGTAACATCCTTTCTTTGCATTTCAGCGGAGAGATCGCCCTGCTGCGCTCAGATGAGTTCTGCGGTCCTCCCCTGGGCAATCCAGCCTAAAAGAGCAATTTCCTACAGCATACATGATCGTTGAGAGTGTCTTTTTCAAGACGCATCTCCGATCATGTGCTTTTAGGGAGCGATAGTTTCCTTATTTCCTCAAGACAGTCACAATCGCTGTCTCACAGGTCTGGGATGTAAACAAATGCATGTTGAGATGGCGTTGTGGATGGGTTATGCCCACACTTCGTGGGCATGCCCATTATTACGCTCGGTCTTGCCATCTAAGCTGGGGTTGCAGGACACGTCGCTTCCTCGCACTCTAGTAGCGACACTGCGGGATCGTGGATCAAAGGTAAGCGCTGCCTGAGCAGCCTGGCGCTACTTTGAGACACTTGCTTTCCGGGTTGAGCCATCCTTAAAAAAAAAAAACGTACCGTCCCTATGACCCTATTTTTTGCAGGTAGCAGCCCGGTTACTAAATCTACTTAGCCTGTCTGCTGGTCGATTTGATCGGTCCATACAACCCTACAACATTCTGGTTCTTGAGTTCCGATTCAGTCCCCTCTTTGGGCTACCGTTCAGGTGGCTAAAAGAGAAACACATATTTCTAGTGTTCAGCACTAGGGTTGGGCTGCAGCTTTCGACCCTGAAGGACGTGTGCTGTTATGCCGATTACCTGATGCAGATCGTTTTTCGGTCTGCTTCAGGCATCAGTCGTATCAGTACAGGTCTCCCCTCGGCTCCCTGTCTTTCAAAGTGATCCATTTCCCTGCATTTTACAAACTCGCAGGGCGTGCCCTGGCCCCACTTGGGCGAGGGGCACCTGGATCCTCAACTCATCTCGATGACTGGAGTAGAAATACCTCACTCATGAGATTTGTTGGAGCGAATACAGGGACTTAGTGCCTCCGCACCTCAGCCACTGGGACTTCGGGTTGATTGGGAGAAGAGTGAGCGATAAAGAACAAATAAATAAAAATAAAACACAAGAAGAACAAGCTCTCTCTTTTTTTAGCATGGAGTTGGATCCAGTCGAGACATGTCAGAGAAAAAAAGTCAGTGCTGAACTCCCTGATTCTTTTCAGGCACAGGACAGTGGTCCATTTAAACTTTCAGAGGCTCCTGGGGCATATGGCAGCCATAGCTGCGGTTTGGCCACTTGGCTGCTCCATATGAGATCGCTTTAGCACTGGCCACACGACCAGATCCTGAGATGGGCATGGCACTGTGGCACACTTCGAGAGCATAGTTTTGCTTTTTAAAATTCATTTTATTTTTTTATCGTTTTGAAATTTGCAACACAATTGTCACGGTTCATGGGTTCACAGACTCATTCTAAACTGTTTGTTTTGCACTCGCAAACTGAATCCTGTCCGGTTATTATGACAACAATTTAGTTTCTTTTTATTAGTTTCATTAATAATTGTGTTAGTTTTAGTTTAGTTTTTGTTTTGTGAGCACATTTCTATTTAGTTTTTATATAGTTTACTTTCAGTTTCAGTTTTAGTTTTACAAAAAAAGATCACTTCCAGATAACAGACCAGTGACTTAATTTAACCTTATGATGCAAAATTAAAGCATGCTGAGCTTGATTAGGTGGTAAAAGTATACAAGCAGTCAAGCATTTTTACTCTATAAATCTACACAAGTTGCACTTTCATAATCATAATTAAAAGCAGTAAATGTGTATTATAATATTTAATTTGAAAATAAATGTAATTTGTTTATATTGGATATTTTATCTTATTTAACCATAATCATGATACTGTAACTATCATGTCTTGCTTACTCTCCTGCAAACAAACGCACGTAACTGGAACTAATTAAATTCAATAATAATGGCAGGGCCTTTCCATTCACAGCGTTGCGCATCATTGGATTCGTGCTGCAGCTGAAGTGAATGACAGCTTATTAGGGAGTGCTAGCTGCTCGCTTTCTGTAGTCTATATAACTTTATTTTATACATTTTAGAGAAAGGCATATTTAAATGTTCTTTTCATTTATGACGAATTATAAGCGTGTTCAAAACAGATTGTTCACAAGATGTACGCATAATTTTTATTGTTTACAGAATGGATGCGCATTCTCATCTTTTTTCTGTTGCGCTGCTTGTGCTTGTTTTCTACAAGCACCAACTTAGAATGTCTATTTGTTGGTTTAATTGCTTGTGTTACATGAGAAAATAAATAATTTTGCCTTACTGATGCAGCAGATTTAATGTGGCGCCGGCGATTCAGGTCGCTGTCTAGGTTATGTCAAATGGGCCGGGTCAGGTACAGAATGTGCTGCTGTCCGATAACGGGTCGGGTGTTCTGTTAAGGAGCCTACTGTTGGTGCGCGTTTACCAAACAGCACCCGTGCAGGACTCTGTTTTAAACTGTTTTCATCTATCTATCAGATAACCTCACGTCTCTGATGCGCTATTTACAGGTAGGCTATTTTCCTAAACCGCCACACAGCTCGTACATTTTCTCATCCATTGGATGAGAACGTAATTATTATGAAAATGATTATTTATTTTTGCTAATTATTATTTTATTTCAGTTAGTTTTTCAGTAACTGTTGTTAGTTTCATTTCGTTTTAGTTTTAGTTTTTCATTTATTTTGTTATTTTTATTTTATTTCAGTTTACGAAAATGTTATGCTCCTTGTGACAGCCCTCCCTAGTTTGATACAATCTGGCACCCACATCCCGATCTATGGAACCTGCACATCTGGCTTCTGGATAGAATGCGGTAGACCTCACTGGCCTTTTCAATAAGCCATGGTAAACATTATCACTCAGGCTAGAGCCCCCTCTATGACGCTGACCTATGCTCTGAGTTGAGGTTTTTTCGTTGTAAGGTGTTCCTCTCACCTGCTCGGTCAGATTTGTGCTTTCCTTCCTGCAAGAGAAGCTGGAGCGAAGGATGTTCCCTCCACTTTGAATGTGTTCGTTACGGCTATCACAGTAAAAAAAAAAAAAAATACTGTGCATGGTCGTCCCTTGGGTCGTCCCAGGTTCCTGATGGGTGAAGGACGATAATTCCTCTTAGGCCGCACATCATCCCATCTTGAGGATCTCTCCATCGCCCTTCTAGGTCTACGCGGAGCTCCCTTTGAGCCGCTTGATTCAGTCGAGCTAAAATTCCAGTTGTTTAGACCTTGCTCTTGATCACGCTCACTTCTATCAAGTGGGTAGGGACCTGCATGCATTCTCAACCAACGGAACGTGCCTTGAATTTTGGGCTGGTTATTCTCATGTGACCATGAGATCCTGGCCCGGTTATGTGTCCAAGGTTCCCACCACTCACCTCCAAGTTCAGGTGGGGAACCTGCAAGCGCAGGTTCGTACCATGCACATTTACATGGGCCGCACCCGGAACTTAGACGCTCGGAGCAGCTCTTGTTTGCTTATGGGTCAGCAGATGGGGAATGCTGCCCTCGAGCAGAGGTTGGCCCATTGAGTGGTAGGTGCCTCACCTCGGCTTCTTAGTGCCAAGGTGGGCTGTGTCCCTAGAGTCGAGTCCACTCTACAAAGAGTTACTCCTCCTAGGTGTGGTGCACAGTGCCTCTCTAGCAGATATATTAGAAGCTACAGGCCAGGCCACACCCATCACCTGCGCAAGATTCTTTTTTCTTGCGCTGAGCTGTTTCCTCCCGTGCGTTGTGTAACTTCAGGTAATTTGCGGGAGGACAGCTCGGTGTCCGCTTGCTGCACCATTCCTTACTGATCCGTGCGCTTTCTCCCAGTTGTTCCCTTTAGGAAACTCTGGGTCCTCCATTACCCGGTAGTCCGTGATTGTGCTCCGACAGGGGGTCTCCTTTGCCCCCTGGAGGTTGTATAATGTCTCAGTTTTTCTCCATGGTTTATCCCACCGTGTTTCCCCTAGTATCTTAACAAATATTTTATTTTACCCAGATCCCACATGGCTTAAAATTTTGTCATTGTGCTCCGCCCCTCAACGGTTGCTTCAGATACCTGGCACCCCTGGTGGGCCGTTATCTGGCTTACAGGGTGTTGGGAAGGATACATGTTGAGCTTCATTTGTCCTGATCCACTTGCCTGTCAGCTTTTGTTACTCAACTATGTAACGTGGTTCAGGATTGTGCCGTTTTCCAGAGGAGACCCCAAATACGTCAGTATTGACGTAACATTGTAATGTATGACTGAAGAGGAACATCTAGGTTACATCTGTAACCCTCGTTCCCTGAAGGAGGGAACAGAGACGTTACATCCTCCTGCCACAATCCTGAACTGTGCTGAATGCCGGGATGTGTCTCGGCTCCTCAGCATAAACCTGAATGAGTGGATGCATGCTGCCATCTTATATACCCGTGTGTACGGGGGGAGTGGCTTGGCATGCAAATTCCACTCGTCAATGTTCATTGGCCTGTTTTCTTAAGCTCAGAGGTGATTGGGCTCCTAAGTGAGACCCCAAATACGTCAGTATTGACGTAACAACTCCGTTCCCTCCTTCAGGGAATGAGGGTTACAGACGTAACCCAGATGTTTTGTTTTTATGGATATTATTTTGATTTATTTATTCTAAAATATAACAATTTAATATTTGTAGCAATATAATATGTATGGCAAAAATGGCATTTATAATCCGTATCTCATATTTCCTTATTGTCTTCACGTGATGATATGTCGTCACGTGGATCTCAATATGGATGGAAATGATATGCAAACAAAGTTGTGCATAGTAATACTGGGTGTTGTAAGCTCTAAATATGGTGATTTCAGGGAGGACATTTTGCCCTGACTGGGATTTATAAATTGATATTTGCGTAGGTTCTGGCGCATGGTTTTATAAATCTGAAAACTTTTGTGCGTATACAAAATCTAGCTTTTGTGTGTACATACACTTTTGGGATTAAATCTACAGAGAGTTTTATAAATGAGGCCCCAGATTGCAGATTTTAGACATTCTTGCTACTTAGAATTGAAGTCCAAATGTAATGGTCAAGAATGTTAAAGTTTAAATTTCAAGGTAAATTTAAATGTAAAGAGTTCAAGTGTCCGTTCTAAATTTTTTAGGCCATAATTATATTGTGACTGCAAAACATTTGAGACTTATCTTAATTTTTATGTGGATGAGAAATTTACTAGAAAATGCAGTTTATTTTATTATTTAAGATATATATATTTTACAGAAGATTATGTATTGTGCAGTAGAATAATGCCACCTTAAACTCGAGAACACTTGTACAGAATGGTGTATCCAGTTTATTTGTTATTTATTTATTTATTATTATTATTATTTTTTTTTTTTTTTTTGTATGAATGTAAAAATCTTTACTGTCACTTTTGATCAATTATGGCACTCTTGCTTTTGAATGGTAATTGTAACGGTAATCATAATAACAATTCTACATTTGTCCTTGGTACCTGTCTAAGCTCAGAACTGGAGCCTCGTCCCATATCCAAGGCTACTTTCACTGGAGTTAAAGTGGGATGCAGCTTTAAAACCTGAGCAAAACATAGAAAAGCCTGGTCAACTTCCATCAGCCATTTTTTTCATTAAAAATTACATCATTATTTTTAATCATTTTTCCAACCAGTTATTAAAGTGCTCCTATTATGCTTTTAAATATGACTTTTCATGCAGTTTGTAATATAGCTGTTTGTGAATGTAAAAGTTCTGCCAAGTTTTTAATGCTTAAAGTGCATGACAAATAAAATTATTGTCTACCAAAAGAAAGTGCTGATTCTTAACTGTTGCAGAATCTAGTCCTCAGCAATTCCGTAACTTTCATAACTTATCTATGTAAATCCATAACAAATTTGCATAATGCCAGCCTGTGGTTTTCATTGGCAGCCTGTGAACAACATGTACTTTTTTTGACCCACCCTAGGTGGTTTGTATCAACATAATGTTAAGATGATGCTAAAGGATGAGAATGTGAAGATTCACTAGTACAAAAAAAACAAAAAAAAAAAACAAACACTTTTACTATGATATATATGAGCAGTATAACTCCAACCTATTGTTGTGTACCGTTCATATTACTGACGTCTGCTTCACAAACTGTACTGTTACATGAGCCATTCTCGCTTGCCTAATATATGTACCAATGTAGTTTGGCTAAGTGTTTACTATTTAGCTGTGCAATTCTGATAACGTTCCTATACGTGCACCTCAATATGTAAGAAATATACACAGCAATTTGTTGATGGAAAGAAACGTGCTAATGCTGATGCAAAGGAATTACAGCTGTAACATCTCAATGTACCACAAACTAAGTCAAAACTCACAAATGAGAAACGCTCTGCTTGCGATGGAGGTTCAGGCTGATCAACTAGTCATTCAAATGTTTCATAATCGGACTTGTGCTTGAATTTATATGGTAAAATTGACACCATTGTTACGGTCATTATGGTGTTTACAATTGTTGAGGACTGAGGAAGCCTCCAGAGCTGAATTCAAATATTGCAATGGTGATTGTAATGTATATTATGAGAAAATTAAAGTGTTTTTGACCTTAGATGCATGTAAACCTACTGTAGGAGACCTCTAAAATGAAATTAGAAACCTTTAAAATTACACTTTAATACTAAAAATTGAAAGAAAAAAAACACGAGCTTACCATCCTCTGATGAAGCTTTTGTTTGTTGTCAGTTTTCTTCAGCAATTGAAATGAGTTGAATAGGTAAGCCAGGATCCCTCGATCCACATTTGCACTGACAGAGATGACATGAGGAACTACAGACTTTCTTCCATCTCTGCACTGAAAGTTACATGATCATAGTGTTCTTCAAAAGAGATGTTTTATTATTATTATTTGCAAAGTTAGTAATATTATAATGTTCACAAACTAAATTACACCTTAAACACAGTTTGCTCTGACCTGTAGTTTCGTGCAAGTTCCTTGGTGAGTCCTCTGCAGTAGTGTGTCCCCCAGGCTCCACAATGTCTCCAGGGTCTCTGAGCCCCAGGGAAACTTATAGAGGACTTTAACACCATGAGATATCCCTTCTTTCAGTTCTTCATCCAACACATTGCACATGCTGAAGTTAGATGGATCTAAAGCAAACTGCAGCAGGTATTCAAGAAAGTTCATCCCTGCACCCATGTTCTTAAAAATGTTTCATTTGATTGTATATGAAAGTAAGCCTGTCATCAACACTGCACTCTGCAACCTTGTAAATATGTGCACTGAGAACAGCATTTTCTCAAAATTCTGGCAAAGGTGCAGTCACATGCCTAAAATGTCAGAGACATTTCATGGGCAAAAGTGTCTATTGTCATCAGAGTAGCAATAGAGTAGCAATGTATAATAATGCACATCTCACATAGAAGTCACTTTCAAAGCAAGCAGTTTTCTCTTGGTCAGTGAGGTGACCGAATTGAAAATGAGCAAAATCTGTGTGGGGATTTTATTTTATTTATTTATTTATTTTAATCAATAATTAATAATTTACCAAATTGCAGGTAATAAAATGGCTCAGGCTAAAGTTAATTGTCTGTGGTGAGTTTATATTGCTTGCAGTTAAAAAAAGAAAAGTAAGAAAGTAATTATCTGAGATCAGGAGATCAGATATAGCCAAGCATAGACAATGCATCTTCAGAGACCTTAATGTTCCTGTTTCCACTATACATATTGTTATTAAAGGGGTCATGGATGCCCATTTTCCACAAGTTGATATGACTCTTTAGGATCTTAATGAAAAGTCTATAACACTTTCTAAAAAAAAAATTAGTGGTAGTGTAAAACAACACCCTTTTTACCTTGTCAAAATCAGTCCTTTTCAAAGTGATCTGTTTTAGTGCATTTGCCTTTAAATGCTAATGGGCTCTTCTCACATCGCCTCTCTCTTCTGTGGGCTGAGGAGCCATAATATTTACTTTAGCTGCATTTAGCTGCGAAGCTTGCTAACTAGCACATTAAGAAAGGCGATTTGCAAAGATGCATAAAAACTCCTTATACTCACTTCTGTTGTATGTAAAGCTGGATCACAAATGATTTGCCCGAACATAGATGCATTTATGTATTTATGTGTTGCCGGGCCCATTTCCTTCTAAAACAAAAGTAACGTTAATCCTTCAGTGTCTTCAGCGGCTCAGATGTCGGGAATAAATGATGAGTGCTATATTCATTATTACATCCAACAACAAAACACCTCAATAACTCAATCGGCTTTACATAATAAATAATAGTTTTGCAAATCGATTCAGTCATGGAAACGATTTGTGCCGAATGAGAGGTATGTGAGCCCACCAGGAGGTTAAGTGTGTTTTCACACCTGCCTCATTTAGTTCGTTTTCCCTCTTGGTGCGGTTCGTTTGGGCAGGTGTGAATGTAGCAATCGCACTCGAGTGCGCACCAAAAGCAGACCCAAAGAAGCGTACCGAGACCTCCTTGAAGAGGTGGTCTCGGTACGCTTTCAAACGAACACTGGAGCGGTTCGGTTGTAGTGAGAAAGCAATCCAATCCAATGGACCAACGAACCAGGCTTTATCACACTGTATAATGGGTAATTACAGTTCCATGAACAGCAGTAGCTTTGTTGTTTTGCTAATACCGCTTAAAATGAACCTGTGTCTGTCTGCGCCATTCAAAATCAAAGCGCGCCTTTTCATTTTATAATGCTGTCTTCTTGCTCTGTTTGTAGTAGGTATGATTTAAAAATGTTTTCCTGACGAATCCTGGACTCCTGCTCAAAATGATACATTAATATAATGATACCTAAAAAAATAAGCCCGCAAAGCTGTCTTGTTCCATCCTGACAGATGACAGCTGAGCGGAATCCCGGAAAAAAAAGTGGAACTTTGACCAATGAGAGGACAGTTTACTCGCGCGTGACTTGTATTAACACATTTGGTCCGTTTAGAAACTTTGCTGTGTGAAAGCGAACCGCACCATGAATAAAAAGCAACAGTGTAATAATTTTAACCCCTGTTTCGGAACAAAGCAATCGATCTACAGGTGTGAAAGCACCCTTAGGCTATGTTCACACTTGGCGTCTTTTTTGACAAGGAAAAGTTGATAACGGCGCTTTTTTAGTAAAAAAAAAAATCTGGCAGCGTTGCAGCCGAGGGCGTCTTTTGTTGCTGTAACAACAGCTGCAATCGTATGAATCTCGAGAAAAGAGGAAGCTCGCTCTTGCGCTGGTGTTTTATTTTTTAGCATTTTTGCCCTTTACTTGATAGGGCAGTATTTAGACAGGAAGCGAAGTGGGAGAGACAGAGAGAGAGAGAGGGGGACAGGATCGGGAAGGATCTGCGAGCAGAGACTGGAAAAAGGGAATGCCCGAAGCGCAACGGCGTTCATGTTAACTTCAAAAACCGACGCGCGGCTCCGATAGCCTTGTGGGCAGCACGTCGGTTTTTGAAGTTAACGGGGAGGAGAATGTTGGTTCACCACAATAAAATAAAAGTCTATCAACTGGCACCGTCTCCATTTTTTCTTGTTGTTCTTGTTGTTATGGAAACATCAGTTCTGGCTACTCGCTTCCCAACAAACATGAGACGTCCACCCGACGTGCAGATCATGTCTATATTGCGTCGGTCGGTCCAGGACCACATTTGTACTTCTACACGACGTGCAAATCCAGTACGGTATCTGGACGTCGGACTACGACGTCCCTTGGACGTAGATATGCAGTTCAAAATTTGAACGTATATGAAGGGGTTTTCCTGGACGTCTGTAGAACGTGCAGAACAGGTTCAGGAAATCGACTTGAGAACTTTTTTATACAATTAAACATGACAAAGTTCTGACTTAAAAAAAAAAATTAAATATCATTTTTATAAAACATTTACGTGTTAAAACAGTGTAATATTTGTATAAAAACATCATGATAGTAACATAATGCGGCCATTTAATTATTTTATTAATATTATTAATATTATTTATTTTTTTATGTGTAGTATTTTTCACTGGGACATTGACAAACAGCCGCTTACATCTATGTGTGATTAAGTTAAAGTTTAAGTTAAATAGATGTAAAGAGATTTAAATATAATAGATAAATATATTTAAATATTTAATAATAATACAGAATATTAACACAATATTATTGTTTATTGTATATTTTAATAATACTTATGTATTTAATAAATTAATTTAAATTTAATTTAATAAATAGATCTCTATTTAAACGTGCGCTCGCGTGAGGGGCATTAACGTAGTGACGTAAACGTGATGGCGCAAGCAGCCGCGAAGACGGAAGATATTGATATTGTGTATTACCAAAGACTGAAGATATAACCACCACGATAGATCCGTCGTGTAATTTATTTAATTCTACGTTAAAGACACTTTATTAAACCTACAGAGGATGGGACCCAACCTGACCAACAAACAGCCTTCACAACGCAATGCAGCTATTTGGAAATTTAAACAGTAACGGTCTCTAACGGTCATCTGAGAGACGGACGGGTGCTAAGCCGAAGGTAAGCGATATAAATGTACCTTTATTCGTCGTTTTGTCAATCTAATGTTAAATTTCAATTTAGATGTATTTTGTTCTGTGTTATGACGATTTCAGATTCAACTTTTTGTAATATTTATATCTCCCTGTTGGTTAATTTGCGCGTAAAGTGGTCAGTGAAGTTACAGTCTGAGGTAAATTTATGTTGATCACTTTTAATTGTCTAAATTAGTCACTAAAACACGTAACTTCACAATAATGTAAGATTTTCAAAACTTTATCTTGTGTTAAGTATGTGTTCTTGTAGTAAAATAGACTTTCACTAAATTCACTAAAGACTAAATATCAGTCTGGCAGTATTTTCTGATCATATGTTTACGAAAGAGGTCATAATGAGCATTGTGATGCCGTATTTGTAGTTATAATAATCGTTTATATTTCATTTATTTTGTTTTCAGGGCAGTTCATGAAGACAAGATGAGATGTTTTGTCAACCTGGACAGAAGTTCCACCTGCCACACCAGACCCTCTGCTGTATATGGAGGCCTGTCCACTAGCACATGGGTTTTTGGAGCCAGGGACCTCTTGCAGGGAAGAAGATTTTCCAAGGACCCCCTCATAAATATAACAGTGTTTAAGGCTAAAGTTATTGTGGATGGGAGTATAATGAACATAATATGATTGTTTTATTGGTGCAAATGGTCCCTATTTTATATGAACTGTTTAATAATACAGCACAATATAGGCCTAATTTACCATATTTTCCAGACAGTTACACCAGGTCAGGAAAAAAACATGCATAAGTTGCATTGGTGTATAAGGCACATTTTACTGTTACTTTCAGAAATAATGTAAATACTGATAAATAAAACAAATGTTAATGAACTTAACAAACATTATAAACAATGTAAACATGTAATTTACTTTTCTAAATCATTTAAATTAATTGGCATTCAGAACAGATATATATATATATATTAGGGATGTGATGAGACACTTATCCCACGAGATGACATGAGACTGGGTTCACGAGAACGAGACGAGAATTTTAAACTTTTCTTAAGAAATCCTCAGTGATTAAATATATAGGGAAAATAGTCTTTTATTCAACTGAAAAAGACAAAATGCAAAAAAAATTAGGTGCGTTTTGAACTTTATGAAATTAAACTTCCATTGTAATGGAATTATATGCAGTAATAAACAACATTTAGACAAGAGCTTCACGATTCTGGATGAATTGCAAATCCCAGTTTTTAATAATTTGGAGATCACGATTCTGGAGAAAAAGATTAGAAAACTAAACTAAATAACATAATTTACTAGTGGGTTTGACAAACTGTTCATTGCTTAAGTCTTTTAAAAACATATTCATTTAAACAAACAAACAAACAAAAAAAAAAAAAACATTCATTGAAAGGAGTCAGTGTCTCACTTCATTAAGACTTGTTTGACTATTGAAATCTCCTGAAAGAATGATTCAATTACATGTTTTAAACGGGCAGTTGTCGCCACCTCCTGGCGGAAGAAGATTAGCGTTACTATACATACAAGATAGTTTCGTTTTGATCGCTACTGTAGAAAATAAGTGTTTATACCCTAACTATAAACTTTAATCCCAGTACTTCTGTTACTTAAATGTCTGTTACACAGAAATAATGATTATAATGTGGTTGAAAAGATGTATTGTATATAGTATGTACAGAAGGTTTTAACCTTCTCTTGTGTCAGAATTAGACGTTTTTTCCCCCCAAGTTCAGCTCCAAAAGGTGAACATAATGTATGTTTTGTATGTTATTTGTTACTGTTGTTATCCACTGAATTTTAACCTTCTAGAGACGTCCTGTGAACGTCAATATTGGACGTCCAGAAGACGTCATAAAAAGACGTTGTAAAAACTTTCATTCTGGCTTTTCAGGGGACGTCATTTCAACGTCCCACAAAGACGTTGAAATGACGTCGTTTGGACGTACTTTTACTCATTCATTACAATTAATATTTATTTTTAATTAAATTTTAAATAAATGTTTTCATGGTTTTTGTACACTGTGTCTGTAAGTTTGTTTACAAGTACAAATAAAAATTATAATAAAATAAACATGATTTTTACTTGAATGCAGCCTAAGAGTGTATATATTATGTCCAGAAACAGTATAAATGACATCTAAATGAGACTGCAGTTGACCTTATAAGACGTTGAAAATACGTCCACAATGACCAGATCTGAACTAAATTTTAACCTTCTAGAGACGTCCTGTGAACGTCAATATTGGACGTCCAGAAGACGTCATGAAAAGACGTTGTAAAAACTTTCATTCTGGCTCTTCAGGGGAGGTCATTTCAACGTCCGACAAAGACGTTGAAATGACGTCGTTTGGACGTACTTTTGCTCAGTGGGTTGTCATTGGTCAGCTGTCAAAAAGGCGTTTGACGTAGGGTGTTTCTTTCAGAAAAGTTGAATTTTTTTTTAACTTGAAAAGATGCTCTGAGCTGCAGAAAAAGACGCCGGCGGTGGCGTTTAAAAAAGCGCTCAGGACTTTTTTTGAAAACACGGTTTTCAATGCTATTTTTTTTATTTTATACAGTACTTATTTTTGTTCTATTTTAAATGTAAACAATTTGGAGTAAGGGGAAGTAAAATACATGTTTATAGTGTTTACATTATTTCTGAAAGTAATAGCAAAAGTAATAATAAAATGCGACTAATGTTGCGTTCACACCATGGCGTAATTCCGTGATGAGAATTCCACCAGAACTAAATTATGTATTTCTATGGCAAAACTATCAACAGCAAATCCCTCACGTGCTGACAGTTCCTAACTTAGCATGTTTTTGTAAATATCTGCAAGTGTTTTATGTTTTTTATGTGTTTTTATGCTTTGGTAGTCAGAAAATTACATACAGCACCTTTAAAAAATATACTAAGGTAAAAGTACCACAGTACTTGAATAAAAGTAAAAAGGTATCATATTTAAAATGCAGTGCACCCCCTTTTAAACTGTACACTGCAATTTTAAAATGTAGATACTCCTTTGCTGTTTGTCAGAAAAAGACAGGTTGTGGAATGTGCCACTCTATGATGTAATAGTGTGGCTAAACATCGCCTCCACAGAAGAAGGTCAACACCTGCTTTAGCAACGCTGCCTGTTTAGCCCCACAAACCGATTTGCAGACGTAGTGTAAATAATGAGAGGCAAACCAATGCGGAAACCAAACAATAAAGCTTGCTCTGAATACGACAAGGCACTATGCAGTAAGAAGCTGAGGGACAACACAGTCTTTGCATTGCCTTCCTTCTGATACCAACGTTAGGCAAGAGTGGATGAACTTTATTTTTTACCTAAATGGCAGAAGCATACATCTATGAGGAATGCAGGCTGTCAAACTTACACAAGTGTTAGCCAATCATAGCAGTAGGCGTTTACTTAAGCGTCTACAATCTGCCACGCCTATTCAAACAGAGCGTTGTGATGAGGGGGGGTTAATCACAGGACAGAAAATAGCCCATTACTTCTTAGGATGTTTTTTGATGTAAAAATCTTGATAACATTATATGGGAACCTCAGAGAACAGTACAAAATAATAAAAGCAGTTCATGACCCCTTTAAATCACTTTAAATGTCTTTAACTGATAAACAACCTTTTAATATGATTTGTCTGTTATTACACATGTATACTATTATTCAGCTTAAATGTGCAATAACATACTTGGATATAATAAATAGTTAGATATAATGACCTTGCAAAATTATGTGGCTACAGAATAACAGATTTTAATTGGGAGCAAGACCCATTTCTTAAAAGAAGACATACCTGTCTTTCTTTGAAGACAGTAAAATATCTGAAAATTAAATGTGAGTCGAATGAGCTAAGCTATCTGCACTTTCTTTGTTGGCCATAAAATCTGAAGTCAATGGTTTGAACTGGATCAGGATGTCAGTAACCAGTTTGCATTGCAATATCAAAATCTAAAAGAAACCCTACACAAGCTGAATTTAGTGGGCAGGTGGTTGTGTTGGGCTTGGACCTTTACATGTTTTAGTCAGTTTGCTATTGTCCAGATCAATTTGTTTATTTTTTTTTATGATAGTTATCTAAATTTTGTTCAGTTGTATATCTTATCTTTAAGTTATTACATTATAGCTGCAGGGACTGTAAGTTTATCAGAGTACACTATTTAAAAAAAGGCTGTAACCTGAATTTGTAAGATTTTTACACTTAACTGATTTTTTTAACACTTAAAGTCTTCATAAAATCAAAATTGACTGATAGATTTTGTTAGCACACATTGCTAGTCTTAAAGTGAACAATTATTCCATGCAAATTAATCCACTGAAAATAACAGAATGGCATTCCTTCTCTGATGGCTTGGCCCTTGGCTTGGGCAGAATATTCTTAACCACGCCCCTCAAACTGTTAGTTTGTTATGAGTGAGAGGTGGAGAGGAGGAGCACTAAAATATTCAATATTCTGTTTCAGTTGGATATGTGTCTCTATACTAAAAGTCAGCAGCAACTTCTAGTTCACATGGATTTTAAAATCACTTGAGCTATCGGGCTTATTATTATTTTATTTGATATTAATTTGTTGGTTAATTAATATAAATTCATATTTTTGAGTTTAGTATAAATAATAAAAACAGTTCATGTAAATGTTACATACAGCACATTTTATTTTCTTAGGTTAGTGGCATGGCACTCTATTTGTCTGTGCCCATTTCACCCTTGTTTGTGTTTCCATACCTTCCTCCACCACTGCAGTCTTTGATGAGCCCAGTAGTCCATCCACTGTGAAGAAGTCCGAGGAGAACAGAACCAGACCAAAGATGACTCAGTTACTTCAAATGAGCTAACGGAGATTAATGAAAAGATTACTTTTTAAGTCACAGGCAAGGCAAAGCAATTAGATAATTACTAATTTACACAATATCATCTTAGACTTTAGACTGGGTCCAGTAATAAAAAAAAAAAAAACTCACTCATTAAACAACTGATAAAACAAAAAACTCACCAACAAGATGAATGTCTAAGCTGACTATCAGAATGATGGCACAGACCTATCTCTGCCAATCCAAAGGGCAATGTCTTATTCACAAGCTCCAACGCCTGAATGTACTGCTGCAAAGCACCTTGATGGACAAAGAAAAAAAAATTCTCAGATGATCAGAGTCGTCGCATGGAAGACTGTGCGACTACATGCGTATTGTAACTATAAATACATAGAATAGTGGAGAATGGCCTGCACTCACCCTGCAGGAGGCTCGTCCGAAAAGACACGGAGTCTTTAATAAGCGTTTGAATCTTTTGATATCCTTCTTTTTTGGTTAAACTGTCTTGGTTGAGGATTTCTTGAAGAGCACTTACATTAACAATCCTGACAGTTTCCTCACACACTCTACTTTGCACTGAAGAAGTGATCCCAAACACATTTGCTCTCGCACGTATTGCTGAAGTCCACTGTTCAATAATGTTTTTCTTTAGTTCTGTTCCTAAAGGCCCATATGTACACGTTCTATTGTGGGGAGCTTCAGGAGAAATGTAATAACGGTCAGCGCAAAGTTGCATCAGAAGGCTGGTTTTATCACAACCGTCATCACGAGTATTGTACTTGGATAAATTCCGCTGATACCAAGGGCGCTTTTCGCCTAAAAGTTGAAGACGCCTTCTGATGCAATGAAGGAACATTTTCCTAAAGGGTTCGATCGCTAGCAGTTGGCAGATACAAATGAAAAGAGAGCAACATCATCATACATTCTCCAAACTTAAGCGTCGCATAAGATGAGCAGTATTGCTTTTACGCAATGAAGTCTGTAATAACTTTCATGCTGGTTCAGTCAGCGTGTTAAAATTATTCTTCTACGGCCGTTAGCATCTAGCTTATTGGTGCACTACCGCCACCGTTCTGTTTTTTAAGATTTGTGGGAGTCTAGACGTATAAGAGGCGTATTTCTGCCCTCCTCAGTTCATCTGATGAACTTTTCCTCTTTTTTTTTACCTACCTCGTTTTTAAAAGGTAAAATATTAATATTGCTTACAAGAGGAAAGGACCAACATAACTTCAGGAAAATTCTGTCATCGTTTCATTGGAAAAAGGTTTGTTCTACCTCGCCTCTGCCTTACGTATAGCGCTGGGTCCATGCTGCTGCTGAGAGTCCTTAATTATCTGCAGGACTGAAGTCAGCACTAAGGACAATAAACTCAGGATATTTCAATTCTACTACAGCATGCTGGGGTCTAAAAGTACTACCAAAAGTGTGTATATATACACCCACACCCAAATTAAATTTATAAAAGTTAAAATTATTTAATAAATGAATAAATTAATAAATTAATAAATGTATTACTTGAATTATACAAAAATAAACATCTGTAAAAAAAAAAAAATAAAAAACAACCTCGTTGTTAAAATATTAATATGGAAATATATATATATATATATATATATGTGTGTGTGTGTGTGTGTGTGTGTGTGTGTGTGTGTGTATACCGTTTTAAAATTAACATTAACAATTAAAATTTACACCTACAACACAGTAGGTGGCGGTAATGCTTTTTTGTTTGCAAGACAGTTATGCAATAGAAGAAAGAGAAGAAGAGGCGTTATCCTCATCCGGTGGTTTATTGGACGTGTGCTTGCTAAAAAATGGCCGCAGAGCAGCAGAATGAGGTGAAAATACCGCAAATGGAGGAAAATAAAGAGAAGAGCACTGACGAGAGTCTTGGCCTGGAGAGTATCCTCATTGTTAAATCGCTTTTATATTTATTTTTTTTAATTCAGCAGCTGAGTAGAGAGTGGTAACATTACAGTGATACGGGGGTCTAACGGGATACGTGTCACACAAGTACTGACTAGTAAATTGGAGTCTTCTGTATAATCAAGAGTTTCAATAGGTTTTCTTATATAGTGGAGCATTAATTAAAATAATGGGTGATTTAAATATGCAGTTCCTGCAGTGTACACTTTTGGTAGTACTTTTAGACCCCAGCATGCTGTAGTTGAATTGAAATGTCCTGAGTTTATTGTCCTTAGTAATGACTTAAGTCCTGCAGATCATTAAGGACTCTCAGCAGCAGCATGGACTCAGGCATGGGGATTACCAGCGCTACAGGTAAGGCAGAGGCGAGGTAGAACAAACCTTTTTTCCAGTGAAACGATGACAGAATTTTCCTGAAGTTATGTTGGTCCTGTCCTCTTGACATTACAGGGGTTATTGCTCCAGACGATTGCGTCGATTGAGAAAGACCCTGGGCTTTAAAATGGGCAATAGACACAAGTTTACTGGGAAGAAAGTGACTGTGGAATTGCTTTCAGACAACAGGTAAGTTAATCTTTAGCACTTAAAATATGTTCAGTAAACATATGTAATATGTTCTTTGGTCTAAACGTCTCTCTCTCTCGCTCTCTTGCTCTCTCTCTCTCTCTCTCTCTAGACATCTTTTATTAGTGTTAATGGAAGCAGAAAGAGCATGGAGTTATGCAATGCAGCTTAAACAGGAGGCTAACACTGAGCCCCGAAAGCGTTTCCATCTGTTGGCTCGTCTGCGAAAGGCAGCCAAACATGGGGAGCAACTAGAGAAGTTGTGTGAGAGTCCCCGTGTGGATGCCAAGACCAAACTAGAAGCTCAGGTCAGACAAATATATGATTTTGATTATCTCCATATGTCATTTCAGTGAGTTTTTAATCTCTGACCACTTGTGAGCAGATTACAAAAAATGTATCTTAATAACAGTTGGAAAAAGCCTGTCATATGTCCGCTAACTGGAATCACCATAGTGTACAGGCTTTTAATGCATATTAACAGTTGCTGAGGTCATCTTAACACTGACTTGATAAGCTATTTTCCACTGTAAGTGTCTTTCATATTTTCTGCAGGCATACACTGCTTATCTGAACGGCATGGTTCAGTTTGAACTGCAGGAATGGAAATCTGCAATGGAGGCCTTTAACAAGTGCAAGTTAGTGCTTTTTTTCATTCTCAGTTTTTTTTTTTAATGATGCATTTGTTGCACTCTGCAGAAATGTAAAGAAATATGAACACCATTAGTGTACTAGCATTGTATGGCCGTGTCTACTTATTTAAGGTTATAGTTTAATTTTTTTTTCCTTCGCTAATTTTTAAGTGCAATGTTTCCTACAGGATTTTATAATACTATAGTAGGTGGAACTCGCACTCTGTTGGGTGGTCCGTGGGCATAGTACTCTCTTGTAAAACCATCCATTTAATGCGTTAATCTGCTATATCTTAAGAGCAAAATTAAGACCTCTGACTTGTAAATAGACTCATAGTGAATACTTAATTTGTATCTTTCAAATGCTTTAATGTCAAATGGAACATTTAACATAAGGTTAACCCCTACCCCATTTGTAGATCCATTTGATCTACAAATGGATGCTGCTATAGTAGAGTAATGTTTAATTTTAGTAAGAGTAGTGTCAGAATATTTATAAATAAATTTTCTGTAATTAATCAATCTGTTTATGTATGCATGTATTTATTTACTTATATCATTTTACGGTTTGTAAAATCAGAATAAAATTTTAATAGGCCAGTAGTTATCATGAGCTTATGGTTAAATGGTTTATAGAAGTAATTATATAGTTTTTGTGCTATTTCAGAGTAAAGTACGGTACTGTTCTTTTGAGTCCATTTATTTCAGTGTCTTAGAGTGTCCTCTGTTCACAGTGAAGCAAATTTACTCTTTGCATGTTCTGCGAGTCTAACATGCATTTGCAGGATTCCCACAGGTCCTTAAAATCCTTGAAAGTTTATGAATCTGAAAAAAATAAATTCAAGGCCCTGGAATTTTTTTTTTATTAAACATGCATAGATACAGGTCCTTGAAAGTGCTTGAATTTATTTTGTGCAAGAATTTTTCTGGAAATAATTCCATATTATTACCTCCTGTCCGCTAATGTGTTATTTTGCCAACACTTTGTGGCCTATGCATACTAGCTTGCTAGATTTACGTTAGTTACGTGCAAGTTACATTAAGTGTTTCCCACGTGAAGTACTTTGCTATGAAGTATGTTGCTATGACATTCACGTGGACACAAAACTACTACGATAGTACTTCAACGTTTCACAGACACACTGTGAAACATTGCAAAAATAGGCTGAAACCGCTGTAATGTGATGCTTGAAAAAATGCGAGTTTCAAGATACTTGGCTGACCAAAGAAGATTACAAAGACCACCAGAAGATCCAAAGGACCGTCACTTGGCCAGGTGCAGAGCCAAATATTTTTCAGTTTTATGCAGAACAGAAAAACGATAAACAGAATATCGGATCTCTGTCATATGGCCAAAAAAAGCTTTTTTGCATAGTTGAGTTTGAGACATGAAAACTGTAACCTTGTATCTTACAAGGTAACACGATGTAACCTTGCACTTACTTGAAATGTGTCCCCACATTAAGCCCTTGAATTTGAGGGTGTTCGGACCCGGAAAGTCTTTAAAAGGTCCTTGAATTTGAAGTTAACCAAGGTGTGGGAACCTTGCATTTGGGAAGGCAACGTGTGCTAGTTATACTTTTTCACATTCACTTAATTTACCATTCACCATTTTGGTGAATGAATGATTACAACATTTCACTAAAAATTTGTAAAAAGATTAATTTTTAATCCAAATTTCACAGGAACTGCAGTTTTCTGCTAAAATCTCTTGCAATTGAAGAAATTAAGACAGTATTGTAATTTTACTATTTATATTTTACTTATTAAATTAAAAAGCTTAGGAATATATTACTAATGTATATGAAAAATTAATATTTCATGTTTTGGGGTTAATATTAATAAGATATTATTTTTCTATTCTAATGGTTTACCTTGCTAAAGGCCAATTCACACTGCATCAAAAACGCAGACAGGCAGCAACAGACACTTTATTGGGTTTTGTCTGTTCAGTGTGGTACCTACAGCCACAACAGAGCAGAAACGAGCCACAATGCAACAGAAATGGTCCCATATGCACAAAAGGGCCTCTGGTAGATCTGCAGTTCTAGAAACAATTTTAATGCTTAATAACTTTATTGCTTCAATGCGAAGGAAACCATTGCATTTTATAATGACAGTACAGTAAAGCTTTTTTTGTTTGTGATTTTTGTTTTATTTATTTAAGCTAGGGCTGTGCAAAAAATCGGATGCAATTATCATTTGCATCTCATCAGTAATGCCGATTCTGTGATTTATTTGTAAATCTCCATCACGTCCTGTCAGATGGAGTGGCATTTACTACACAGAGCCGTATTTCACTGACAAGCTACACAATATCGCGTTTGTTATCGGAGGCGATACATATCCGATGATGAACGCGATACAGTAGTCAACATTAGAAGTGGATAAAAAAAAATGTTCAAAGTTGTCCTAAAACAAGAACGGCTATTACTTTGTTTTTAGCACAACTTTGATGAAAGATTTTGATCCACTTTAAATGGTGACGAGTGTATTGTATGGCTTGTCCGTAAACTATGGCTCTGTGTCGGTGATAGCACGTGATGAAGATTTATGACTAATAACAGAACCAGCATTACTGGCAAGATACACATGAAAATAGCATCCGTTTATTTTTTTATTTTTTTTTTTTTTTTGCGCAGCCCTAATTTAAGCTATAGCTTCTGATCTTTATATCAAAACATACTCATGATTTTATGACATCAATGCCTGTTTTATTTAATCAGAAACACAGTCTAAATGTTATGTGTATTTTATTTTCATTTTATAAGAAGTAGGCCAACAGCGCCCCGTACGGAATTAAAATTCCTTAACGAACGGCATTAGGACCCGGGGAAGGCTGCTGCTGCTGCCACTATTTTTGTTAACTAGGGATGTGACGAGATCTCGTGACGATATCCTCACAAAACATTTTGCACTGTAAACCCTAATGCTGTCTTTACTTATACAATCAAGTAATGTTGACTAAACATTACTTAAAATTTTGCATTTTGGACGTATTACTTAAAAATATGAGTTCATTTAACTTATTTACTATCAAAATGCATAAACTTAAGATTTCAAGTGTTGTGAGCTCAAAATCATGATTAATCATTTGAAAAAAAAATCATTTTAAAAAGTCATCTTGAATGTTGAATTTTCAGTACAACTGAAATATTTGAGAGAACATCACATAAGCTGACTTCATAAATTAATGTTGATTTTCCTGAAAAGGTTTTTTTTTTTTTTTTTTTTTAAATACTCACCATTATAGTGAATAGTGTTAGTTTTGGTTGGGCACTTGGAACTTTGTTTATATTACTATAGTTTTCTTTCTGTTGTTGCAACAATGCAGCATGAAATCAGAGTTCTTTGATTTCAAAGAAAGAAAAGTAATAAATAGATTGCTTTTAGAAGGTGATCTATATTCTAATTAAATCATTAGGTTTTTTAGGTAATTAAATCATGAGGTTTTTTTTATGCTGATTAATGATTTTACTTATTTTCTTTTTTTATAAACACTATAAGAAGCTTTTAACTGCGTTTATATAATCTTTTAATATTTGGGGTAATGTGCGTGAGTCACACACAGACTTCAACATTCAGCATGTGAATCACAACAGTGGTAACAACTCAATTTTATTTATTTTTATTAACTATCAATAACCATTTTATGAGCTTTTTTTGTTTGTTTTTTGTTGTGCTACTACTGACATGACTTGCAGTCAAATATAAGAACATTGTTTAACAGTTTTAAGTTACATTTTCATGTTGAGTTAACTTAAATATATAAGTACACTTAAAAAAATGAATACCAAGTGAACACAATCGTTTAAGTACATTAAATAAGTGCTAAGTTTGTTGAACTGAATGATTTAAGTACAGTCTACAAAACCGCCAAGTTAAATAAACTTAAATATGCAAGTTTTGGAAGATTCCATTACTCAATTAAATTGAGGCAACGAGTTTACTCAATCAATTTAGTCCAATTAACTTATTAGGGTTTTCAGTGTGCATGTTTACATTAGAGCTGCATGCTTAATCCTCAAAAACACCCACGCGATCTTATTCGTGAATGACAGCGATTTAGATGTCTATTACGGCTGTTTCACATTGTGAGTGTCAGTAGGTGCGTTTCCATTACCCTTCAAGATGCGCAAATTGAAATTGCGAATTGAAAATACGCCTACTGGAAAGGCATTAATTTCGCAAAAACTCCCTTATATCACAAAAAAAGTTTTTACGCTCGCATGAGGTGTTTTTTCAGGCAATTTGAAAAAAAGGAATATTTCGCAAAAACTGCAATGGAAACGGCTTTTTCCCATTTACAGGTCACATCGCGTATGTAAAAAGTCATATGAACGTTCTTCAATGTACTATAAACTCCAAGACAAAGTTCATATGTAGCCGCTTTCAAGTATAAGGGGCTTTCCCTGATATTAATGCTTAGAGACTATGCAGGCTGCACGCATCTGTGGCGCATAACGGCTCCGACGCGGTCACCGGAGCTAATATTATGTTCATACCAGCAGCGTCGCACACATTTCTGAAGCGGCTCTCCGTGCTTCTGTAAAGATACACGCATACGCCTCTTTCGATTATATAAAGCCAAAATCCCACCCAAAGCCGTTGCCATGACTTATTAAGTTTTAGTCGCATAACATCGGTTAATGGAAACGTTGTCATTTCGCAATACTTTTTTATCGACATTTATAAAATCTCGCGCAAGTTTTGCGCAAATCTGTAATGGAAACGTGCCTACTGGAACGTGAGAAGCACGTTTTGTCGCTGCCCATCATTACGCTTCCGATGTTTAAAAAAAAAAGGTGTCATTTACTGATAAGCGGCCACAAAAAACGCACTGCTCACGCTCCACTGACAAGCGTCACATCGTACAGGTGTTAAAGACCATAAAATCTGCATTTATACTGCTGCTGATCCAGAAAGAGCGACACAAACAGTCTTTTCAACCACATTAAAATCATTATTTCTGTGTTACAGACATTTAAATAACAGATGTAATGGGATAACGGTTTATAGTTTGGATGTAAACACTTATTGTCTACAGTAGCGACCAAAACAATATCTTAACACTGTATGTATTGTAACGCTTTTCCTCTTCCGCCAGGAGGTGGCGGCAACTGCCAGTTAAAAAAAAAAAAATATATGTACTTGAATCATTCATTCAGGAGATTCCAATAGTTAAACAAGTCTTAATGAATTGAGACACTGACTTTTTTTTTGTTTTGTTTAAATGATTTTGTTTTTAAAAAACTTAAGCAATGAACATTTTGTCAGAATCACTAGTAAATTACCTTATTTTGTTTAGTTTTCTAATCTTTTTTTTTTCCTCCGGAATCGTGAGAGAATCATGATCTCCAATTTATTAAAAACAGCTGGGATTCTCAATTTATCCAGAATCATGAAGCTCTTGTTTAAATGTTTATTACTGCATATAATTCATTAAAATGGAAGTTTAATTTCATAAAGTTCAAAAAGCACTTACATTTTTTTTTGCATTTTTGTCTTTTTCAGTTGAATAAAAGACTATTTTCCCTATATATTTCATTACTGAAGATTTCTTTTAAAAAAAAAAAGTTTAAAAGTCTCGTTTCATTCTCGTGAACTCAGTCTCGTGTCTCGTCTCATGGGATAAGTGTCTCGTCACACCCCTACTGTTAACTCTATTGCACACCAAACACGTCATTATGTACGTTCACTTTCAGTTTAAATGCAGTGATCCAAAACAGTGAATCTAATCACCATTCAGCCGAAATTTCGCTTAAAAAATGAGCCACACTGCTGATGTGATCTAATTGCTAGCACACCCTGAGCACATGTGAGTTAACGTTATTCCTCTTATCGGCAAAATTTTTAATATTGGGCTGATGCTGATACTTACATTTAAAGTTATTATCAGCCAAACTACCTGAAAAACTATGCAGAAGTGCACCTAGGGAAAAAGCTGCTTTAAATGCAAAGAATGGTCACACCAAATGTTGATTTAATTTAGTAAAAGTGAGATCAGATCTCTGTGTTAAGCACTGGCTGTTGTCAGACTCTTTGTGCGAACAGAAATCTCACTTGATTATCATTGAATCATTCAATGTTGAGGAAATAATTATGTAATCAGCTTTTAATTTGCATTTCTGAAACAAATACTAGCACATATCTAAAATGCTAATTAGTCTGCAGTTAAAAGAGAGTACCGACCTTAATGACTGTAACAAGCTATAAGACTTGGCTAATTGAAAGGAAACAAGTATAAACTAAATGGAAAGGTTATGAAAAAAAAAAAAAAACATACAGGCAGACCAAGGAAGACAGCAAAGGGTTAGGATAGAAAACTTACAGCAGTTTGCCTTGAAAATAGAAAATACACAACAAAACAAATGAAAAACAAATTTGGTGACAGAACTGTGAGATTTTCTTCTTTAATAACTTACAAATCATGCAGTTTCGCAATGTCACAAGGTGACAGTGCAAGATTTTAGGCCACATGTAGTGGTATAATGTGAGTGAGAACCCTTTGATAACTGATAAGTTCTTTTAAACTCACCAATGCATTTTCAACAACACTGATGCCGAAAATAGCTGAAACATTTTGTGACAACAATCCAGTTACAATACATTTCAATCCACAAATCACCTACATTTGCAATAGATTTATTGTAGTAACACTAACTGCAAATGTGGCAGAAATGTAGGATATTCATATCATTATTATATTATTGTATTAAGGGAGTAATAAAATGTAGGCAAAATTACAGAATTATGTTATAAGCTAGCAGTTTTGTGCATTTGTATTTATACTGAATTAGTTTATACCAGGGGTGGCAGAGTTCAGCTCCAACCCTAATAAAAACTCACCTGCACTATTTCTTGCAAAGGTTGTAATTTAAAACATGCATTATGTATTTAGAAGTGCGGATGCGCACAAGTAGAAACTCTGCTGTATTCTGCATGAGATTGCATGCATTGAAAACTTAAAATGTTACGACAACTGATTTAGGTATGTTCATTCAATTCTGTCGTCTGTTTGAACTCGACCCTGTATCTTTCCAAGAGATATAAAGAGTTTTTTTTTTTGTTCCTTCATATGCGTTTGGCTAGGTACCAGTAAGGAAATAGTCTGTGTAAAAAAAAAAAAAAAAAAAAAAAAAAGTGCCAATTTGAAGATATCACTGAACATTTATTTCACCATTGCAAAAGTAAATTCCTGGCTGAAGTAAACTTATCATCTTGGTTTTAAGTGTTTAAAATGAGACACATCTGTTTATTATTTTTACAGTAGTTATTATTACAATTATAATTATTTTAATCTCCAAACTGTTAGATAGTTTTGCTTTGCTTATGCTTTGCCTAAAAAAAAAAATTAAAATAAATTAAAATAAAGTGAGTTGTGCTCCTCTCTCCCCTATACACATGGAAGGATCATAAATGCATTTTCTGCGCTGAACACTGCAGTGAGTTTAACAGCACTCACAGCGCAGGTTACAGTTCATAGCCGCACCAGAGTGAGTGTGTTTCGAGCTTTTATGGATGTATTTCATAGTCTGCAAATGAAGAAATTAAAATGTAAATATTAGCAGTGAAATTTTACAGTTGTACTATAAAATTAAATTAAATGGTTATTTTTCTTAACTTAATTTCTGTCATAATACTTTTAAAATTAAGCTTACATTAATGTTCTGGTGGGTCTCGAAATAGATTATACTTGTCTAGGTGGGTCGTGGAATGCAAAAATTTTCATGTGTGCTCCACGTTGTTACTTGAACTTAGGCACGTATATCTATCACGATAAACAGTGTCAGAACAACATTTATTTTGGATTTTTGCATGGTACAAATGATGTTTAAATGAAGTTTTGGTCACACATTAACAGAAGATGGCATAGATGATAAAGATTTATCATGAGATTTAAGAATCAATACTATTTATTCTAAATGAAGATTGATTCAAATTGTAAATTCAATATTGTCCTTAGACACTGGTGCCATGTTTGGCTTTTGTGGCTTGTCTATTTTGTGTGCGTGAAATAGACTCGCTAATTAAGTGTTTGGTCAATGATTTTGACCCTCGAAGACCATTTTGGCTGCTACTAATAAAAAAAGTTGAGTTTTTAGTCGTTTCTTGAAATTTTCAAACAAATTCAGCTGGATGGATTGGTTTAGGAAGATCATTCCACCAGCAAGGAACAGTGAATAAGAGGGATGATGATAATACTAATAATAATATTTATCATTATTTTTTTTATTATTGTTATCATCATCTCCAATATCAAAACACACTGCTATTAAAATACACTGCACTGTAGACAAAAATATATTTTTATATATAGTAATATTTTTATTTTGGTTTAAAAACTACAGGGAGACCTGCAAGTTTCTGTGAAAACAGGTTTACAAACACTTCTCAATATGAAATTTGTGAAATGATGTAATGAAGCAGAATGCCACCATATAAATTGTATAGTTTCAATATACTGTATATTGTACACCATGTATATTTATCCTGTTTGTGATGCGTTAAGGTTTTATCTGTTTACTATATCTGTGGACTGTTTGCAGGACCATCTATGAAAAACTGGCAAGTGCTTTTACTGAGGAGCAAGCAGTGCTTTATCATCAGAGAGTGGAAGAGATTTCACCTAACATCCGATACTGTGCATATAACATTGGTGAGAAGCTGAGACTGTTTAAGGCTAAAGTGCCATACATGCATGAATGGGAGAAAGCATAACGCCTAATATTGCAGCTGTTCTGTCACTTTACAGTTAAGAGACAATTGTCTTTTTCATAGAGGCAACAAAATGCTCAATAAGTCAGCTGCAAGGATGGAAGTCCACCTTGTAGTTAAAAGAAGCAGTCGCCTGTTTGTTTACTCCAGAACATGCATGTGGACACACTGGACAAGTTGTCGAATATTACTGATACATATTAAAATTGCGTACCTGTATTTCAAACAGGAAAATATGCCACTAGCAATGCCAGTGAGAGATCTATAGATCATAAGATCTGTTAAAGGAGAACTCCACTTCCAGAACAACAATTTACAAATAATTTTAATTAAATAATAATTCAGTCGTAAAGAAATTGTTTTTTGAGGAAAACATTTTAGCATTTTTCCCTATATAATGGACTGATATGATGTTCCGATATGATTTTGAACTTCCAAAATGCAGTTTAAATGCGGCTTCAAACGATCCCAAATGCAGTTGTAAACAATCCCAGCTGAGGAAGAAGGGTCTTATCTAGCGTAACGATCGGTTATTTTAATAAAAATAATACAATTTATATACTTTTAAATGCCAAACGCTCATCTTGTCTTACTCTGCCTGGACTGTTTTTGTTCCTGTTCATGACAGGGTATGTCGAAAAACTCCCATCTTATGTTCTCCCTCAACTTCAAAATCGTCCTATATCGCTGTTTTACCTTTTTTGTTAAGGGTGTTTGATCTTTCACTTTGCAAAGACCGGGTCGGAACTTCTGCAATGATGTAGGTAGATTTTAAAATTATTTTTGAAGTTGAGGGAGAAAATACGGTCTGAGTTTTTCGACATACCCTAACTGTCTTGAGCCAGAATACACAGAGGACTAGGCAAGATGAGCGTTTGAGAATAAAAAAAGTATTTAAATTGTATTTTTTTTAATGTAAATAACCGATTGTGTAACTAGATAAGACTGGGATAGTTTACAAATGCATTTGGGATCGTTTGAAGCCGCATTTAACTGCTTTTTGGAAGTTAAAAATAGGGGCACCATAGCAGTCCATTATATGGGGAAAAATGCTGAAATGTTTTCCTCAAAAAACATAATTTCTTTACGACTGAAGAAAGAAAGACATGAACATCGTGGATGACAAGGGGGTGAGTAGTTTGTGTAAATTGTTGCTCTGGAAGTGGAGTTCTCCTTTAACAAGGAAGAACTGATAAAATGTACTTTTTTTGGATAAGTGTAAATATGTAATTCAGTGCTTTCCACAGGTTAGACATGCAAAAATAACCCTTAGATAAGGTTCTGTGTAAGTTATTTTTATGTTAATTACAAATAATTTCCCTACAATGTAATGGAAATGTTATTTTATGGTTGCAAAATGTAAAACCTAAAAAGAATGTTCCTAGAACATTATTTTTTGGTTCTCAAAAAAACAAACAAATGGGAACCAGAAATATTAGGGGACTGTTCTGCATTTGATCATTCTCTTTGAAGTGAGAATAATCTTGAATCTTAGTTTTGTCTGGGCATTTGTTATTTTACATTAACAGGGCCCTGAGAATTGCCCCACTATTGTTATAAGGGGTTCAAGCACGTAGCTCTGAAACCCAATTGTAGTTGTTAGACTGGTCACAGATGAGTGATTTCCACTTAAAACTGATCATGCAGACCAAACCGTTAGTCGTAGGGACTTGAAACTTGGAGGAATGGTAGTACTCGCACCCCAATCTTGCCCCAATCGGCCTGACCGGGGCGCTACAGTGATCAAGAGTACGGAATCACTCATAACTCCTAAACCGTTAGTCGCAGGCTAAAGTGTCTTATGTCGTTGGAATCATTGGATCATGCCTGTCCAAATATACCCAAAAGCCTAAATGAAAACTCAAAACTTCACGAAATCCGCTGAGCATGTGCAACAGGTGATTTTTAAACAAGTTTCAAGCAAAGTTTCAGGGAGATCAGACCACACCTGGTGCTATAACAGTCATAAATGTTATAAAAACATCTTATTTCTATGGTAAATCACCTGGATTTGACAAAAATTGTTTTTTTTTTTTTTTTTTTTTTTTAATAATTGATTTAGGTGGTTACAGTCTAAATAATATGTAATGTCTTTTTCCTTATGTGCTTAAATACCTAAATTGCTTGAGCCCTGATAATCGCTGCTTGCAGCTATATTTATTATTATTATTATTATTACATCAAGACATGCATTCTGCTGTACAGTAATAATATTTCAAGTTAAACCAAACTTTAAATTTAAAATGTTGCCATGTATACAATATGAGGTTATTACAATATAAAGTTTTTTTTGTCTTGAAACAGTATGAAGTGAGTCTTAGAGCAGCTCTAGAGGCAAGGTTTATGTCCTTATATAGTGTGCTGACGGACAATGAAAATACACATGCTTCAGTATGTGTAGAAGACTTTACTACACCATTCATTCACGCGGAGACAGGATTCATGTTTAAATAGTTTTTTACTGTTTAATATTCACAGACAGTACAGTTGTCCATATTGCTATTTGATTTAAGTCTACTGATCTACTTTCGATTCATTCATCCAAAATTTGACAAATTCGATGCCATTCTGCATTATAGAGTAAATTCCATTTTTATGAAGGGATATCACTATTCCGTCCATGTTTTTCACATTGTGAAAATCATAGGGGACCCAATATATATTTCCTGTGTGTCTTTGGCTCTTTAAAAGGCTATTACCAAACTCAGAACAATTACACGAGAAATAAAGCTAACTGCGGGTGTCAGCGGGTGTAAACAGTTCTGATGCACACAAAACTAGCACGTTTATAACGTGTAGAGCGAAGGGAGATTTTTCACTAATTAATCAGTCACGGGCGGTTTAAAAAAAGTATAAGAGGTAAAAAATAATAAAAGCAAAAATGTATCACCAGATATGCTTAGGCAGCTTTTAATATATCGGGGCGGCCTGCCAAGATAAAGTCTGTGTGGAAAGCACTATAATTTCTGTACCTGCATTACTGGAAATAGCTTCTCAGGTACTTTGCAAATATGGCCACTGAGTGTTTGGAAATGTTCACAAATGGAGTTCTCCATCAGTTTTAACCCTTTTGCAAGCATACTGAAACAAACACACACACTTTCGGACTACTTTGTAAAAACCAGCTATCTTGCTCATGTACTCTATCTGTGTTTGTTCTCTAGGTGACCAGAATGCTATAAACGACCTCATGCAGATGAGACTGAGTGCAGGAGGAGGTGGTGGCATGATGGCTGAAAAATTGGAGGTCAGGGGTTTTGTCTTCACAGCTCTTTTCCTGTTTTAGGGACTGTAATAATCCAAATCTATCAGTATAATGATCTAATATAATATGGAAACCTTTTGCGTTTTCTGGAAGGAAATGCCATGCCAAACCGTGTGTCTTATTAAAGGATTTTTTTCTCAGAAAATCACAGTTGGGTTCATTTTTATACTCTGTTCTATAAAATTAGTAGGTTGCATTAGCTTTTTCACAATCTATAATGTTGTGTTGTCTCTTTCTGTCTTTCAGGCACTGATTACTCAGACGAGAGCCAAGCAGGCAGCTGTGATGAGTGAGGTTGAGTGGAGAGGCCGTACAGTGCCTGTCAAAATTGATAAAGCCAGAATCTTCCTGCTGGGTCTAGCAGACAATGAAGCTGCTATTATACAGGTCTATAAACTCACTTCTAACCAATTCTTTGTATTTGCATGTGGTACTGACTTTGATAGAAGTGACTTTTGCCCATCCTGTTGTTGAAAACGGGTGTTTTGGAAACTCGGAAGCGAAGACCGGGAGACTCTTGGGTATCTTCAGCTGAGTTCTTTGAGAATGCACTGTGTGGCACTGCAGTCATCAAAAGTCTAACTAAGGCAGTGATACATTGTAGCTTTTATACATGTAGGGGGCAGTCCCCACAAATGGAAACAAAGCACCTGGGTGACAACCCCAAACAAAGCATGCAAATGAAGTATTCAGGTATAGCAAACTGCCCCATTTTACCAGTCCTAATCCAATCAGCATAACTACTCAAAGACTGGAGCAGAGGCACCAAGAGCCATTACAAACAAAAGATGAGAATCGCAGTAATCTGGCTCATTTGACTTACAATAAGAGAACAGGAACTGTCAGGAACCTCTTGCTACAACTTTGCTTGAGAAAATCATTTGTCTGGTGTCATCATATTTACATTAAATTCTAAATACAGTGTACTTCACCATAGTTTTTCATGTCATGCTATGTCAGAGTATAGGATTAGCATATTTTAAAGGGTCATGTTTCAGCACTGATTAGGTCTCACCGCAGTTTTAAAAAATGCTTTAAAAGTGGGCATGGTGCGCTGCGGAACGGAGAGGGAAGAGGGGAGAGAGTCAACTTCAGGGTCAGACAGTTTAATTTCGCTCCCATTGAGTTAACAACACAAATAAATGCACAGTCATTTGCACTCTGCATCAAAAACATGTATATGAACGCACTGTTGCACCTCTATTAACTTTTTAAGGCTAATTTTGCTGCGTTTATAATTATAATTTGATGGGTTGCATCAAGGAGTTGTAAAAACCGCTATTACACTCAATATATAAATGAATCGCGTTTGTGCCGAACTCTTAAACAAAAACAAACACACTCCTTCGATCCATGAACGTTTCTCTCAGGTAATATACACAATCTCACAGCTTGAAGCATCTGTCATAGCAAATCAACACACGCTGTCATGAATAATTAGGCGAAGCGTCGTCTTATAGGATAAGAACAAGCAACTTCATGGATAATTATGAGACACCAACGCGTCATCGAAGTACTATAGTCCATTGCCACATCACAAATTGTGACGTCAACACAATGTAGATTGTAAACCCAGAAGATGAAAATAGCCCAAAAAAGCTCAAAATTAACCAGTTTTTTCCAACAATTAAAATAAACAGATGATAACATTGTCATCTATGATGGTAAAATCTCAGAAAAAGTAGTCCTGGGTTTCATGACCCTTTAAGCAGATTCTTAAATTGGTAATCCAACAGGTGGTAATCAGCTAAAATGTATCCGTTGACATGAGTTTAGTCTTTTATTAGTTAATGCACTATAAACCTGAAATTAACAGATATAAGTGGCATGCAGCAGGATCCAAGCAGATGGGAAGGGGTCTATAATGACCACAAATGTCCATTTGGCAGAATGCAGAATAGATGCTGTGAATACTAGTCTGAAAAGAGTTTTCAGTAAAATTAAAAATGGCAGTGAATATTATGGCACATTACAGCTTCCTCAGTTAGAAAAGCAAACAAAACTTAATTTCAAATATAAATGCAAAGGTACATTTCCCATACCATACATACATCATTTGATGCAAAATTGCTGCCACCTGCAGTACCTACAAAGCACAATCATTTTTTAAATGAGTTTTAACAGTTTTTAAACAGTTTTAAATTTTACTGTGCATGTTAAAGACTTTTCTACTCTCGGTAGCAAGTAACAGGATTGAAAAACAATGAACTCCAGCAAGATAAAGTCCTTTTATGCAAAATCGTAGACATTGATTTACAAAAGAAATGTAATGATGAGAGCACTGAATAATCGTGGAGAGTTTTACCGAGCTGTCTGTCGTAACAAAGCACGACTAGGGTTTAAATGCTGAATGGAGAATGACTGACAGCCACAGCAGAGAAAAGAGTTTACATGAACTTGTGGGGACATAAAGATTAATGTGTACATCACATTAAGCTATCGTATGTCTTCACAAGGCTTGGAGTATAGTGTGTGAAAACTTTGTGCTTAATGTTTTTATGCCTTTTGTGCAGCTTAACAGTAAAACATAATAGTACTCACAATATCAGATTTTTATCAGCCTTGTCTGACTGATACCCAGTCTGGCAACGAATGGCAGTAATGGAGTTCGCGCTAGTTTTGTGTAGGTATGTCTGTGATGTGCACATAACAAAACAAGGGCAGTCAAAAGTGGAGCTTACAAAAATATTAACGATTTAATATGTGCAGTGTTGTGTGTTCTCCTCATGGAGATGCTCTCTCTCCATTTTATATACAGCTAATGTATATGTATGTATCTTTAAAAAAATTCTTCTGTTGTTATTAGTAAATGGTTATCGTTTTAGGTATCTTCCCCACCCAGGCCACACCTCACCCCTGAGCATGCTAATGCCTGTGGTATGCTGTCCAATCTGAACCAGACCGCATTCTCTACACGATAGTAATTCTCAGGGACTGTGCTACTTGCGTTTCTTATGTTTGTGCTCCAACTGCATCACAACGTCATGGCCTTTTTTTCCACAATCGGTCTTGCTTTCAAAGAAATTCTGGTTCACCCAGTTGCAGTTAGTCATGCAAGGTGTTGTTGAGGTGTGACCACAGCTCTCTGTGGGCGTGTGTATGTTCATATTTGTTTCTCGTGGTGTTCTAAAGTTAATTCTGTAGCACAACCATCAAATTAACCTTAAAAAATGTTTTTTTCCCCCTTCTATGCTTGCTTTGTTTCTTATCCTAATCTGATGGCTTCATTATGCCACTTTTAATGTATGGTTAAAAAAAATGGCACAAGTTTATGTTCTTCTCATGCCATTTTGATATGGTCCTTGTTTAATTAGCCCAGTCTCTGCTAGAACAGGAATGCTTCAGAAAATTGTTCTGTGTTCACACTGGCCTTTCATTCTTAACATATTTTGCCCTCTTTGACTGTGGAGTTTTGCAGTATTATCTAGTTTACTCATACTTAATTATATAACAGCTAAAATACCAGTACAGTAACTGTATAGGATCCTTATGTTGTTACTACTTTGGTATTTGACACTATTATACAATTATAACACACTATTATATTATAAAATTTATTATATTAACATTTACGAAAAAATAAAGATGGATCTTGAAAGATGAAAAATTAGAAATTTGATTGTTGTTAGTTGTTGTTGTTACAGTGCATTTAAACTTTATTGACTGTTTGTCCCCACCAAGCAAATGGAACTTTCTAGTTCCATAATGAAATGTATTATGATCTTGGGGGTGAAACATAAAGGTGACAGTGTCAGCAAAGACATTTTTTACTACTTAATTTCTATTTCTCCCCAAAAGCCCTCACCTCCTACAGCTTTCTAGAAGTCTGGTATTAGGCTTTCGCAAAAAATCTACTCATAGAAACAGTGTTAATTATTACAATTTTAACAATTACAGTCAGAGTCATCTTGCACTAGGGGGAGGATACACCCAACGGCACATAATGATGTTACAACGCTGCAACGTCACACCAGATAAAGCTACCAGTCCAGCTTAGTTAAACTAAACCCACAACTCTCTTCCTCTGAACTCACAGTGTTTACGAGCATGCCAGTCCACAGTTTCAATCACTTCTGGACTACACATTTTGTTAGGCTGGTGTACACTTAGTTTGATCTGGTGTGAAAGGTGTTTTCTGAACTTAATATAATACACATAAGTCTGCACCACAAGTGTTAATGTGAAAACACTGATATGGCTATAGAGCACATGCAGTTTGATTAAAAAATAAATAAATAATAATAACAAATTTTATTGTACAGTTGCACACACAATATTTAATAAGAGCAGGTATCCTGACTGTTCAGTCTGTTATCATTCACAGGCAGATAATGAAGAGACAAAGGAGCGCCTCTATGAAAGCCTGCTGGCGGAGTGTAGAGACACCATCCAAGCTGTCAGAGAGGAGCTCAGGACTGATGTGGTGAGAGGCCCATTACAGACACATTACTTTTCCCTAAATCTGATTATGAGCTCTGTCACTGTAAAATAACTAATTGATGCATCAGTGTACCCTTAGTGAGATTTTAGCAGTGTTATTATCAGTAGCAGTATCGGTATCAATGACACTGGTCTTCATTAATAATAGGCTACTTAGTAAAAAGATGTTATTAAACACATACAAGTCATTAAGTGTCAAATCATCCAAATTCAGTCAAAATGACAATTTTTACCTGATATTCGGATCCAGATTACAGGGGGAGAAAGATGACAGCATCACTGTTATTTTTTACAAAGAGATTAGAAAAATCTGACTTTAGCAATCTTTGTTACATTATGTGCCAATGGTGACCATTCAAAAGTGTGGAAAAAGCACTTTTCTTTTTTCTTTTTTTTCTTCTCCGAAGTTTGCATGCCTATAACTCAAGCAGTATTAATGCTTGTACAATAGTCAAAATTTGATTTGGATCAAAACCTTTCATCAAAGTTCATCAACTTTGATGAACTTTTTTGATCCACTTCAAATGTTGATTACTATATTATATCTATGATATTAAAGCAGCATTATATCTTAATGCCTTTTTAGAATTTGGGTTTTAACAAACTTTCCTGTTGGGATCGTAATTTTTGAGGAAACACATGGTTCAGTTCCGGAGATCTTGGGATCTGAATTTTTCTCTAGGAGTAAGTTGTTACTTTGTACACTTCTTGTGAAATTCAAATTTAGATTCCGCCTATCGATTCCTATATGCTGTTCTTTTTTCTTTTTTTTTCCCATCTGTGAGGACCCGACCTAGTGATCTGCCAGGACCTTGCTCACTAATCTAAAGAATGGCTACACTTGCGATCAGAAGTCGAAAAAGCAAAGTATAATATTTGTGATAAGCTAAACATGTTGCAATAGAGGTGTCACCACCAATATGACAAAGGGTTTTAATTTAACAGATCGTTAAAGATCACAAACATGATCCAAATACCAACGTGGTTCTATTCCTAAATTACTGTGATTCATCTGTTTGATTTCTTAACCTTTCTTCCTTGCAGCATACAATCATACTAGTGTGATTTGAACATTCAAATCTGCGTTTGTGCTGCCGCTGACCTAAAGAGAGCCACTGTCATGTAGGCTATATGAATGATGTATATGAACAGTATATTTCACCGTCTTTTCAACCACACAGTTCATTATTTCTGTGTTACAAACATTCAAATAATCTCAGAAGTACCGGGATAAAAGTTCATAGTCCGGATGTAAACTCATATGTATGGATATGTACGGTAGAGATCAAAATAGAGTTATCATCCTTTTGAAAGTTAATTTGGCATTCCAGATTATGTTAAAGATTTATCGATTACGTCATTATGCCAGTAGATGGCGAAAGGGGGCTGTTAATAATGTATTTGTCTTTGATCATTCATTTAAAAACACTGATTCATCCAGTAATGAACCAAGTAAATCTTGAGTGAATCACTGAATTATTCACCTATAAACTAGGCCTACATGTGATTTTGTTTAGTTGTCCGTTTTTTTTTTTTGTTTTGTTTTGTTTTTTTTCAGAATCGTAAGAGAACCACATTTAAAACAACAACAACAGCCCAATTTATCCAGAATCACACAGCTCTATTTTGCAAACAGCTTTTAAGTGAATCTTGTTTTTATGTAGCCTGTTGATTTTTGTTCATGGTATTCAGCTGCAACTAAATGTTTAGCAAAAAAGAAACAGAAATTCACATTGGAATCGAAACTGGGAATTGAAAAGAATCTGAATCACAATTAATAAAATTGTAATGATAACCTACCCTGATCTTGTTTCCCTCTATCAAAACAATTGCATAGGATACAATTTTTTTTCCCATTTTTGAACAGTCTCCATTGGCACACAATGCAAAGATTACTAAAGTCAATAGATTTTACTAATAGACCTACCCCCCCCCTCAAAATAGTGGATTACTCAGTAAATATACATTGGTTTAATATTTTGGCTTTCATCACTATACATGTTTATCTATCTTCAGAATGAATACTGACAAAATCAAAAATTTGAACCTCTGGTTGAGCTGATACAGAATGACCCATACATAAAATAGACTAGAGATGCACCGATGTATCGGTGCAACAATCGGTATCGACCGATTAAAAATGTATTTCACTATCGGCCATCGGCTGATTTATCAAAGTTAGCCGATGATCAGGGCCGATTATATCCTGTCAATCAAAAGGCGGCAGAAAAACGTGTCCGACTGTAACTCATACTATGAGTGAAGAAAATATTTGTTGAATTTAGGGCTGTCAAAATTAACATGACAATAAGGCATTAACAGGTAAAAATAAGTTTTTTTTTTACCTGTTGCCTAAAATAAAATCTTGCCTAAAATAAAATCTATAGACATAAAACGGTTCAAGTGTAAAACAATGTTAGTTTAAACGTTAAACCTAGATAAATGTGTGCTAATAGGTGCATATCCAATGCAGAGAGCGTAAGCTAAAGCCGCTTTGCAGGACATGGAGGCGTCAGCACGATCACTTGCGTTTTTTTTTTTTTTTTAGTAGAAACAATTTAAAATATTCCGTCATTTTTGTTCATAAAGGTAAGAGTAATACATCATTCAGAACTGTAAAGGGTCTACTTTTATTTGTGCACACACAATGTCAACATGACGTCGCAAACGGTGATTTTATTACTTATGCACTGAGCAGGCAGACCGTGCACTGGCACAAATGCAACCACGTAAAATTTTAACTTGCACATTCTCAAAAAATAGTTGCAAATGCAACCATTTTGGTCACAGTCTAGAGCCCTGCAAATGGGACTCTAATCTGCAACATAGGGTTCCCTGTGTAGTTAACAGCATCGGTTAAGACAGATTTTTTTTCCTTAGTATCGGTGCATCTCTAAAATACACCATCTTTATATTGTTTCTACATTCATTCCTTATTAAATCATTGCAGTGTAAATATTATATTAATATGCAAATACATTTACATTAAGTTATTTAGCAGACGGAAGCGATTTACAAATGATGACAATGGAAGCAATCAAAATCAACAAAAAGCAATATGTAAGTGCTATGACAAGTATCAGCCTAATGCTGTATTTTTTTTTTTTTTTGCTTTTTGTTAATTTTATAATAAATAAAAAGAAAATAGATAAATACAAAAATAATAGATAAATAGAATAAGTAAATGACTGACATTGATTTAGATCACAGTCTTGTGCTATTTGATAAACCAACAAAGCCATACTGCAGTTTATATTTTTGTTTGTTTGTCTGAGCCGGAAAAAAAAAAAAAATATATATATATATATATATATATATATTCTTCTGGGTTTTTTTTTTTTTTTTTTATTATTATTATGATTATTTTTTTTTTTTTTTTTGCCTTTGTTAGGATAGGACAGTATTTCAGACAGGAAGCAAGGTGGGAGGGAGAGAGGAGGGCCGGAACTCGGGGTGCCTGAAGTTTGCACTATATGTCGCGCTTTGCCCACAAAGCTATTTTATTAGTCTTAAAATCTTTTATTATGAAAAGTCTGATAATATTTTGGATCATCCCTGTCTAGCTAATTATTGACAAACACTGACATCTAAAACCTATGATGTAAAAACAAAAACTGTTGCACTTAAAAGTGTGTGGTTTTTGTGTTTTTGTGTTTTGCCACAACAGAAGCAGAGAGAGAGAGCAGCAGAAGGTGCTGATAGTGGCAAGGTGTCTAACCTGCAATACTTGCACAGGTTAGTATGACAACTGGTGAAAACACAGCAGTCATTTCTACTAAACTACTTATGTTGTGATGCCTGTCAATCATATGTGGTGATATACATATCTGTATGCAGCTACCTGACATATATCAAGCTGTGGACTGTAGTTAGGAGGAATGAGAGCATGGCTCATGCGCTGCAAGCTAAACTGAAGGAGCCACAGACTGATGAGAACAAGAGGGGACCACGACCACAGGACCTCATACGACTCTATGACATCATCCTGCAGGTTCAGAGATCACACATTCTTAATGCATGTAAACATTAGGGGTGTGACTGTTCTCAAGTTTTGGTTCGTATTGTGGTTTTGGGGTCTGTGTTTTTGTACAGTTCTCTACATTTTGGGTTTTGAGGTTGTTGTTTTGGTACAGTTCGATATATGAGGCATACTTTTTGAATACTATTTAACGAACACTTGAACAGTTTGCTTTTAATAAAAGCTTTTTTTAAATTACTAAATAAACATTTTCATTTAAAAATATGTGCATCATGCTATACCCAAGGCTAATTTATTAAAGAACAAAACAAACAACTTCTGAAACAAAGTGCAAATGGATTTGCAACAGTCACCTTTTGGCTCAAGCTGTTGTAGTGTAGACACTGTTAGAATATTCTGATATTTTCCTTCATTTATAAGTGAAGTAATTTACTTTATTTACTTTGCTGTAATTTCCAAAGACTTATTTGACAGTTTGTACAAAATTCCAATATTTATTTTGTGCCCTTTTACTGTGCAGGTCCAGCACTTTTCACTTAAAAAAATAATTAAATGTATACATTGTATACATTTATGAATAAATTGATAAATTGATGAATAAATAAAAAGTCAAGCCCTATTGTAATTCACATTCAAAAAGCAGTTATACTCTGAAATGTTACAGTAAAGAAATCAACAGGCTGTAACTTCTGTTATATGCTTTTAAGCTTGCTAAACATGGCCCTAAATATGAGATGATCTGTCACAAATCAAAAATGACAAGATTCAGCAGAGGTTTAGTTACATTTTAATTGACATGGCCTTTTCAAGTTGTTAAGGTTAAAACAAGCCTAAGATATTGACATGCACTAGTGCTTAGTTGACTCCTTTTTGGACTTAGACTTGACTCAGACTTGATTGGTTAAAGACTCAGACCCTGCTAAGCTGGATTTGAACCTAATATTATAAATTGTTATTGACCATTAATTGATTCTAGATTAATGATTGGCATACCTAGTTGTATGGGATTTGGCATTGTGTACCTGTTTTTTTTTTTTTTTTTGTTTTTAAAAGAACACAGTTTGAAAGTATTTTAAAATACATATTTTAGTCAGTTTCATTGCGCTACTTTGTTTCATTCCATCATCCGTGCACATGGTAAGTTAAACCACGAGTTGCTTGCTGGTAATAAACTGTTTGCGATTTCATAATTTGCACTCTTTATTTTCATTCGCTTCCTATCCTATAAATGTGTTTATTTAATAATATTCATGCTCCACCATCAACACTCCCATTAAAGTGATATAGAGTGTGACGAAATGAGGGGGAGGTATCACAAAGAAATCTAACAGAAATGGTCTCAGAAGACGCATTTGAATAATACATAATACACCGTGGCACAATATATTGTTACTTCACAACAAATAACTACATTCAAATTGAAAATGTAATGTTTCTTTTCTTAAAACTGATTTTTAGATAATGGTCTTAAACAGCAATTGTGAGTAGCAGACAGGCAAAGAATCAAGAGAAGTAACTGAAACATGAAGCATCACATACCTGAACTGTATGACTGTTATGCCCCTTGCTTTTAAATTCTTTTGTTTTTACACAATTTTAATGCATTCTTTCTTTAGAGTCTTGCTGAGCTGTCATCACTGCAGGGTCTAGAGGAGGACCACACCTTCCAGAAAGAAGTAGCACTCAAAACTCTGGTCTACAAAGCTTACAGGTGAGTTAGTCCATGGTGACTGCTTACGTATGGCCCTGATTCCACCTGGTATTATGTGTTTTTTGGTCATCTAGTCACAGGTGGTCAGTGCTAAATTCAGGTGGAAACGTGGGCTAAAAGTTTTGTGATTGAAGCAAATCTATATACATGGAAAAAAAGGACATGTGTGCTTGCTTGCATGTTCTGCCAGTTTTATCATTTTTCTTTTTAAGCAGAAAATGAGGAATACTTTTGAAATGTTTGTGTCCTTGCTCTTTGGACAGGTGTTTCTATATAGCTCAGTCCTATGTTCTGGTGAAGAAATGGAGTGAAGCTCTGGTTCTGTATGAAAGGGTTCTGAAATACACAAGAGAGGTCCAGTCCAAAGCCAAGAGCCTCAATAACAGCCTTAAGGTACCAAACACTACACGTTAACTCCCTTACAAAATTGTGATGGCACCGGATCTAAAAATATTATTAAAAGTGTATTATAGATTTTGTAAGCATGCCAAGTTGTGTAGAGAGAGTTTTAGTCCTCATTTTGCCACATTGGTGCCTTTTAAACAACACCGCAATATTTAACAGCCCAAACAATGCTAAACTTAGAGATGAACGTATAAATGAATGAGGACAGAGTTAACTGAGAATGCAGAGAACTCCTGATTAGTGGCTTGTTCACATCAAGAATAATATCTATAATGATAAGATTAGCATCCCTACCAGTGGATCATAATGTAATGTTTATTTGAAGCACACGCTTAAAGCAGAGCTCCACTTCCAGAACAACAATTTACAAATAATTTACTCACCCCCTTGTCATCCAAGATGTTCATGTCTTTCTGTCTTTAGTCGTGAAGAAATTGTTTTTTGAGGAAAGCATTTCAGGATTTTTCTCGATTAGATTAGATTAGATTAGATTAGATTAGATTAGATTAGATTAGATTAGATAAACCTTTATTCGTCCCACAAAGGGGAAATTTATCCATATAATGGACTTCATTGGTTCCCCCGATTTTGAACTTCCAAAATGTAGTTTAAATGCAGCTTCAAAGGGCTCTAAACCTCTAAAGACCTCTCTAAGAAGGGTCTTATCTAGCGAAACGATCTGTCATTGTTTTCGAAAAATAAGCACAAAAGCTTGTTTAGTACAGGCTCTGGGATGCGCATCCACAGGTCGTTCTTGAACATTTCGTTCATTTTGAACGAATCTTTAATGTGACCTGGGAAGAATGAGTCATCTTGGGGAGTGATTTGTTCAGTCGTGCATGCGCAAGATCCTATTATGTTATGTACTGGAATAACTTCACCTGTTTCGAGTCTTCGACTTTGAGTCGTTCGTTCATCTTATGGGGCTGTCACATGATGCTGATTTAGCTAAAATGAACGAAATGACTCAAAAGATTTGTTCATTTTGCTGAACGAGACTCAAAGGTCCGAGTCGGTAAATTGTTCCAAACTTCCCGTCACTACTACGAATCACGTCTTCAAATCACCACAAGTTCATCGTCTGTGTACTCCGGCTCAAAAAGGTAGAGTATGTCGAAAAACTCCATGTTATTTTCTCCTACAACTTCAGAATCGTCCAACGTCGTTGTGCCATTTTGTTTGTAAACAGCGTTTGACTTACCTGCACTTTCTTAGTCTTTGCGCGTTCGCTTTGTAAACACTGGGTCAGTGGTTCCGCCTACGTTCCGCATGACCTTTCAACGTGATTCAACAGTACATGAACGTGCATCCCAGAGCCTGTGCTACACAAGCGTTTGTGCTTAAAGTATACACATTTTTATTTTCCGAAAAAAAAATGACAGATCATTTTGCTAGATAAGACCCTTCTTCCTCGGCTGGGATCATTTAAAGCCCTTTGAAGCTGCATTTAAACTACATTTTGGAAGTTAAAAATCGGGGGAACCAATGAAGTCCATTATATGGATAAATTTCCCCTTTGCGGGACGAATAAAGGTTTATCTAATCTAATCTAATCTAATCTAATCTAATCTAATGGAGAAAAATCCTGAAATCCTTTCCTCAAAAAACAATTTCTTCACGACATGAAGACAGAAAGACATGAACATCTTGGATGACAAGGGGGTGAGTAAATTATTTGTGAATTGTTGTTCTGGAAGTGGAGTTCTCCTTCAATGTATCTTAGATGTATTAAGCGAGGTACGAAGACGTCAACGTTTTAGTTTGTCAGAGGAATCATTTTCAGAACATTTTTTCTAGCTGTGTTGTTGTCATTATGTGGTTGGGGTGGGAATCGTTTGGAGCCTCATGATTCAATTTGATTCTTGGGGCTACAATTTAATTAAAAATCGACTCTTTAATATATGCATAGATTTGATTCTAAACTTAGAATTTAATGTTAATATTTTTTAAATTAAAATGAAACTGAACATATAAAGGAAATAAAATGATTAAGGGATTAGTCAATGACCTGTGCATGTCCTCTAATGAATTCTTAATAAAAATTAAATCTGAAACATTGGTTCACAACCCTTTGTCTTTGAAGCCCCTGAGATCTATTAAATACAACTCATAGGTGTAATTAAAGTTTTCAGTGTCGTTTTATTGGTTTACTGAATTTTTTTTTATTTTTTATTTTTGTAGGTTTTGGATATTTTTATAACGTGGTACTATGTATGCAGCTCGTTGATGTTGTTGTTTTTTAAAACTGGTGATTATTTCTAACTATGTTTATACCAAATATTTTATTACACACTTCTGCACGATATAAGTCTTTATCATATTTTCACTTATTTACTTTTCTGTTGTTCAGTGAAAACTTTGAAAGTAAATGCGAAGGGAGTTACTCCTGTTGCTATTGTGAAGAACGCAACTTTAACGTGCATCTAATTAAAAGATAAACAACATTCTTAATTCAGTGTTGTTAACTTTGTGGTTATTTAAGCAGACATACCTTCATTCAGTTTAACAGCATTAATAGCAAGCCAAATATAGCTATAGAAATGTATGTTTCTGTTTACTCTAGTTGATTTTAAAATGTCATTTTGGCTGCCCCTAATATAGTACCACTGAAATTAGCAGTTAATTTAAATATCTTAGCAGTGAGTTTAATGTGCCATTACTTTGATCTAATAAAGGAAAAATCCTGAAATTTTCTGGTGTTATTTTACAATTGATCAGGCTATTTTATCAAACTTCTCAACACACATCCTGCCACAAGACTGCTTTTAAGCAGTGTACAAATCATAAAAAAACAGATTAACAATAAGATTGTATTTGTAGTTTGTTTTACTTTCAGCTATGTAGTTCTAATAGAGATGCTATTCAGTGAGTTCAGTTTAGTCCTCATACTGTTACTCCGTTTCGCTTAGGATCTTCCTGATGTCCAGGAGCTGATTGCTGAGGTCAATGCTGAAAAGTACTCCCTCCAGGCTGCAGCCATCTTAGGTTGGTGAACATGACTGCAACCATTTTCATGGCACAAGGATACAGTCATTCTTAATGAGCCAGAAACAGTATTGACCTCCCGCCTTCATCCACAGACACGGTTGCCATATGTTTTGAAAGCTTCATTACCTGCAATTGACTGTGACATGGTATTTGTGTTTTAGACACAGAAGATGTTGCTGAGGTGCCGCAACAGCAGCAGATTAAAGACACTACGGTAAGGACAAATGGAAACTTCACTCAATATTTCCAGACACTTCCCAGAGTTTACCTTTATTAGCGTTATTAGCTTGCCCCAGAAAAAATATTCAAAGGTAATGTTTTGTAATTTAACTTAAAAAAAAAAAAAAATGCTGATTGTAATACACAAGCTCAAGGCCAAGTCTAGTTTACAGTTTTAGACAATACATGCAGACATTTAACTACACTCCAGATACTCATTCACAGAAGTATTTAAGAGGAAGGGGGAGGAGGAGAACAGTGGAATGTTGTTTGGCAGATTGCTTTGTATGTGTTGCAGCTTCATGGTGTGCTGTACTCTGGGATTATTTCAATGAATAGCTCACTCAAAAATGAAAATTGTCTTTGTTTACTCACCTTCTGGTTCTGGTTTCTAGTTCAGAGTGATCACATGTGTCAAGCACCAAAGAGTACTAGCACACCAGAAAAGTTCCATAAAAGAACCATGAAAGCCATGTAAAGATTCTACAGAATTATCTACTTTCGTGTTTCCTGGGTGAAATAACAGCACAGGGGTTTGGAATGAAGGCGATCATAGTGATATGCCTTTCAGTATCCAGAAAGCTGGATAATGTAATGTTTTTCAGAGAGAAATTCTTGGTGTAGCTGTATTGAGTTGTGTAAAATAAAATCAAATGTGAAAATAGACTGTGCAAAAGTTTGGGCACCCTTCTAATTGTGTTTATTTGTATACCTGCAGTCACTTAATGCTGACTGATTGCAACACAGAATTAACTTGATTGGCTCATTGAACCTTACGGTGCAAACAGGGGTACAACTTTCTTTTTTTTTTTTTTTTTTTTTTTTTACTGGAAAACCTCAAATTACTTCCTAATGAACTAAAAACTAGGAAAATTTGTCAATATGAATTAGGAGATGGATACGAAAAGTTATCACAAAGGTTTGATGTTTCTGTCTCCAGAATCAGAAATATAGTAAGAAAATGGAACAGTCCTTGTGAAGGAAAGATGTGGTAGGCCGAGAAAATATCTGAAAGGCAAAGGGCGAAGAATGTTTAGAGTGGTCACAGACAAACCACATACAACCTTGAAAAAGCTCCAAAGAGAACATCTTGCTGCTGATAGTACCATTGTACATAATTTCACAGTCAAGTGCACTTTTCACAATGAACAGTTCAATTGAAGGGTGATGCAGAAAAAACCCTTTCTGCATACTTGCCAATAAGAGAATCATTTGAGGTATATGAAAAGTTTCATCTGGACAAGCCAGAATTATTTTGGAATAATGTGCCGTGGACGGGTGAAACTAAGAGCTATTTGGTCACAACCAGAAGCGTTTTGCTGAAAAAAAAAAAAAAAAAAAAAAAAAAAGAATGTATCGTTCCAGGAGCAGAACCTGCTCCCTACTGTAAAATTTGGAAGAGGGTCCATCATTCTATGACACAATAAAATGTTCTAGAATGGCCATCCCACTCCCCAGACTTGAACATCATTGAAAATCTGGAAAGATTTTAAGCGGGCTGTCCAAACCTGACTGATCTTGAGACATTTTGCAAGGAAGAATGGTCCAAAATACCTGCAGTCAGAATTCATTGACATAAGTGCCCACATGCTGTTATTTAGCCCTTGTAGGAAATCAACATGCATTTTATTTGCTTTCTATGAAAACTTCACAAATTAACAAACATGCAAAGGGTGGGGAATGTGTTATGTTTTGTGAATAATAGGTGTTTGTATTTAAGCACATTCTTATCTTGTCATAGGAACGTTTTTGATTTTTAAAACTTTTTCTTTTTTATCCATAGCCTCTGTCTGACCGTTTGGATAATTTCCGGATAGACCCCTCCCTCCTAAGCAAGCAGCCCAATCTGGTGCAGTTCCCACCAGATTTCCAGCCGATTCCATGCAAGCCTTTATTCTTTGACCTGGCTCTCAACCATGTGGCTTTTCCACCTCTTGATGACAAGGTGGAGCAGAAGGGCAAGGGTGGCATCACTGGCTACTTCCGAGGCTTCTTTGGCTTTGGAAGCTAAATCTGGCCTGTTTGGCTATATTTGAAGTCATCTGAATATAAATATCTCCTCAAAACCAAGAGTTATGGATCATTATACAATCAAACCTTTTTCTCCAAAACATCCCATTATAGGTTTAAGAGGTGCAGCCTTTTAGGTAGTAAATTCATAGTCTTTCTTTAATCTTTAATCTTTTAATTTTTTTTTTTTGTAATAAATCCTGCCAAGTATAATAATCAGTTGTAATGCTTGGTGTCACTACATCCCATAAAACCTTTAGTCTGTTTAGATTTGATATAAATGACCTCATTGTTCATTTTGTAAGAGGATGTTACTGTCACTTGAACAATCAACTTTGACCGAACACAGAAATAACCCCTTATCATGTCTGATGTATAGATAACTTGAAAGACTATAGGATATATCATCTTGCGTGTACCTTAGATACATACACTGGTATAATTGTTTAAAAATCATATGACTTATATCTCAAACTATCATCTGAATACAAAGCCATAAAGAAGAAGTGATTTGCTAGTGTTTTGTGATTGTTTCCTAATATAATTTGCTAACTTTTGTTTTAAAGATTTTGTTCTAACTAATTGCTTTCAACTGTCAGATGAGTTTTTGCTAATTTCCCTTTTGTTATTCCTTGTCATTTTTTGTCAAATGTTGGTGAGAATTCATTTAATATTCAATAGACCAACATTACACCATTATGGTGATCCTGTTAAAATGGATAGGATATTATAAGTGATGAAACTGAGTGATTTTTAGTTTGAAGTCTCCTGATTTAACAATAAAAAGTAACAACTTTTTTGGTCATCACTGCATGTACCATTGATTTGAACTGGGTCAGATGCTGAAGATTTTGTCTGCCTGTGTTTCTGTACATGCAAATCAGATCTGTAAGCATACCAAATGCATGAGACTAGACTGAACTTTAGTTACTTTCTACCTATATGATTAAGAAGTCTCGAGTAGATCTCTATCACAGCTCTTGACAGCTTTCTGTTGTCATCTGTCCATCTTCACATTCCTGACCACATGCACAGCGTTCCAGGCAGGGTGCATTTCAGGCCTGAGGAATGTTACACACAAGGTAGTTTAAACTGAGCTGTCAGTTGGAAGGCTGCTTTATTCTATTTGGTTGCAGCTTGGATTTTAATTTGTTTGGTATTGGGTTAATCGGTTGTATATCACCACAAAAATTCCATCGTAAACTAAAAGTCCTTTAATTTTTATTTAGTGAAGGTAAAGTTCAGTTTAATTTAACAGAAAATTATCAGCAGAATTAAGTGTCTGTCAACAACAGTTTGGTTTCTTTTGTTTGAAGTAGACAGCTAATGAAAACCCAAAATAAAATATCAGTTGGTAAATACATGCAAGTACCACACCCCAATGTGAATTATTCTCCCTCGTCCCAGCCACTCCTTAACAGTTGTTTTTTTGTGTGTGTGTGTGTGGGTTTTTTTTTTTGTAAGTGTCAAGTTGTATGGAACATCACTCATGATTTTCAAAGTGTACAAGGACTGTAATATGGCAGGGGCAGTATATAGATTCAGAGACAAATACTGATATATAGAGAAAATCTGATTAGTGGACATGACATGTTTTATGTAATTTGAAATCAGTTCAAATTACTTCAAACGTTTTCTAATGATTGTATAATTATACAGTAGAGTTAAGTTTTTACAACGTCAAATTAATTGAGAAGCTACATATGGTGTTAAACTATTTAACCAAAGAAAGAAAAAAATAATAATAAGGGAGACTGGGTGATTTGTAACACCGTCAGTGTAACCACTTTTAAAAATATATACTGGGATGAAATCACTATCATACATGACTACCACCATCCCAAAAAAGGTTGACGAGACTGGGGAAGATAAGTAGGTACAGAAAAATCAACATTTAATTTCTGGCTTCAGGTTAATGTAATTCATTTGATAACATTTACTCAAAACTTCCACCTGAATATATATATATATATCATGAAATATCATGGCTGACCAGACAGGAAATGTGCCCACAATGAATGCACAAAAAAAGTGTTTTTGTTAGTGTAGTTTTGTCTGTGATATATTTATTTGTGGTTGTTTGCTATTTTAGAATTAAATATTTCCTGTTATTTAGAATTATTAAATTAAAATGCTTGGGAAATTTGATTGACAATAAATTTTTGTTCAAAATTTAAACTGATGTCCATATTTTATTAGTGTTAAAACCCACCCAATGCAAGTACTATTACAAGTTATGACAACAGTACTCTTTGACATTGATCACAATTTAGAGGTAAGTTGTACATTAAGACAAAAAATCAAAATACAAAGTTTGTAGCAAATAAATGAGGAAATACAAAAAAAAAAAAAAAGGAAATGAATTACATGGGTAAGGGTGGTAGAGAGAAAGAGGGAGTGACTAGGGCAAGACATTACACCTGAATCTCTGTCACACCCTACCATGTGACTCTACATGTTAGAAATGTGGGCTAACTACCACGGCCCTGAGAGAAAGTGACCCAACAACATTCCACACCATCTTACATTCACAGATTCTATGCATTTAAAAAGCTAGCAAGTCTTAAAAAGGACAGTGTCATGAAAATAATATGAACTTGTGGTTATAATGAACTACTGTTAATAAAAATAATTCTTCAACAGTGCAACATGTCTAACAAAACTGGGTCAATTTTAATAAACTAAATACTAAATAATTATAATTCAGAGAAGATTAGAGTGACTTATTAGTCACAATCTAATTTTGGGCTTATTGTTAATGTTGTGACATATTTCTTTGCTATAACTTTTAATTACTATCAACTGGGCTAGATGAAAAAAAAAAAAAACAACAGATGAATGATAGAGATATGTGTAAATGTGTATGTGTGGCTGAAAAAAATGGGAAGGTGAAACTGGTCCACCCGGTCCTGCAAAAGGAGGTGGTCTGGGTGTTGCCCAACACCTGTTACTCAGGGCGGAGTGGAGACAGAAGAACAGCTTTACTTCACCACTGTATGACAGTTCTAGAAAGGCAAAAAGTGTGTACAGAGAAGCTTGTGGAGGTAAAGGATAGAAGTGAGACCGATTCACAAACTGCAGCAGAGAAGGTGAATCTCACCTCACTCCAACTCTTAGGATGTTCAAGAAGAAAGAAAGCACGGTGAAAGATGATTCCAAGATAAGCAAGTAAGTGCTGTTGGTTATTTTATCCTCTAGGCTGTTTTGGGTCTGTTCTGTTGCCAGACAGGTCTGAGATCAGTTTTAGACAGACTCGGGTAATCAGAGCCCAGTGAAGGTGTAAAGATGGTTGACTCTGTTTTCCTGGGAACATTAGATCTGAAATCTGTAATGGTTAACCCTTTACAATCAAGAAGTGATCTGTAATTTTTTAGAAATTTTATTTGCTGGGGCCTACAACAACCAATTTGTGGATAAAATTGGTTTCTTGGTCAGTGATATTTTATTCTCATTTTACATTTTACAAGGAAATGGAAACAAGAAAGAATAACCAGTTCTGTTGGCCTAGATTGTTTTGGTTACAATATAACCTTTGCTTTCCAAACACAAGTTGGAATTATTATGGTTTGTTCAGGGTTGATGAAGAACAGAGACATGAAACAGAAAATGCATATCTTAAAAAAAACAAAAAAAAAACATAGTACATTAATTTAACAGTTATAAAATCTGGAATAAAATCGTGTGGTTATGGATTTCTGGACATCAGGCCACCATATTCTAAATCTCTAATGCACATTTTTGTGCATGCAATGTTTATTTTATATAAACAGCTTATTTAACCACATCAGTCATGTTCAAATGTTCAAATTTAGAATTACAATTTGAATTTCATTCCAAATTGAGCTCCCTGTCTGCTCTACTTAATAGGAACATTTTATTGACTTTGTATAATATAAAATCAGTACCATCTATTTATTTTGTTAATTATATATATAAAATATATGTCATCCTTGTTCACCTGTAAGCATGTTCTTAGAAGTCAGAATTGTTGTATAGAGATCAGAACACACCACTAGTCAAATCTGATTAATGCATATAGATACAACTGAACAGCTAAATAAAGGTGTTAACATGTTGTGTAAACATGCAGTAATCAGGGTCTCTCAATAAAACCAGATTTTAAAAAATGAAAAGTGTAAGGAGTGTCCTGGCTGCCTAAGCTCAGTTCCTGTAAGGGCTGACGTTCTTGTTCCTCCACTAGGCTGCTGGGTGTTGGTCCATTGTTTCGACACGGTCATGCAAACGTGACATTTTAAAGACAAACACAATATAGTTCTAGTAAAATGTTGTAGAAGGCAGAAAGAAACAAATATTTTATAAGTTCTAAAATAGAATAGATAAAAGTAGACATCAGAACCATTCAGAAAAATTGTTACGTTTTAGTAATTGTATGCGCTATGTATTATGTAATTCAGTATTTCCCTACCTGGACATCCTGTAGGCACCCCAGCAGTACACATTTTGGATGTGTCCTTTATCTGACCCATAATGGAATTTGGTGTGAGCTGAAATGGAACAAAAAAATTATGAATTCTTCAGAACTCAGCTAAGAGCATCCAACAATGTCAGCAGTGATCTTCTGCTGGTTAACTTCATGAACTAAACCAATGTTTAGATTACAGCTGACTTACTTTAAACTTTCATGATTTTCCTTTTGTATATTAATCGTTCTTTTTCCTAAAGTCACTGACTTACATTTTTATGAAATTACGTTTTGCTACAATATGAGATCATTGTCGTCCTGTGTGTTGGTTTAGAGGAATCCGTGAAAACAACTGTTTCTGTTTAAACACATGGACATGTTAAAGGAATTACTCAATAGGTTTCTTTTGATCAGATGTTTTCAGTGCAGCAAGTTCTGCTCTATACACTTTCGCAGGCTGTCAGTGGCCTGTCTCTATCTTAGAAGCTTGTCTAAAATAGGTGGATGTATGGGCGGGTGAAGAGATGTTGAGAGAACAGGTGTGTGGAGGGTGGTGTGGCATTGTTTGCATTCTTAGATAGGTACAATGATGAAACATTCTGGACTAACATGGCATGATGGGGAAGAGATAAAATTACAATTTTATCTGACAGCATGGAACTAGTATTTATTCAGAATGGCACACAAAATTTGGTTGATGATTATGTAAAATCATGATGTAACAAAGCAGCTTAACTGACTGGATATAACTAATATCCACAAATTAGCTAATAAATCAGGGGTGGTGATCAAATAAAGTGGGATAATGAGTAATTTCACTTGGTATCCCACTGAGGTGTATATATATATATATATATATATATATATATCATCCGCTTAACAGATGATTAGTTCATAGTTACAATGTATTTAACATGTATATCGTAATTTCTCTATGGACCCCCTCAGGTATGTTTTGGGACTCTTGAACTATCATGTGAACATCAAGTGAGTGTTCTTAGACCTCTGTGAAACTATGCCACATGCAATTATATTATATGCCTGAAACAGTTTTGCTGACCATACTCTTTTGACATTGTGAGCTACAGAAAAATGTTCTCTGTCTAATCAAAACTGTACAACTTCAAATCTAACAGGCTTTACTTACAGCTAATTTTTCTGTATTTTGCACTTGAGTATCTTTTACACATTGTCATACTAACTCTTAATTTTGAACTGGCAGAACACAGGTGAGTAACCTGGCCTTGCTGATTGCACGTATGCAGAAGAATGCAGACACTGTTGAAAAAGATGTACTGCGAGCCGAAGAGCTGCTGGTCATTGTAAGACAACAAATTCTATTATGTTTATATATATGTATGTATATGTTAGTAAATGGCATATAAATATAAATACCCCTCCTGCCCCCTTTGCTCAGGATGCTGACCATGAGAAAAATAATAGGAAATTACAACATCAGAAGGAAAATGCAGACCTCTTAGGCCGAGCAGAGGGGCTTCTAAAAGATCTATTTCTGGATATGGACAAAGCCAAAAAAATGAAACATCCTCAGGCTGGAGAAATAGAGAATGAGTGAGTGACACAATAGGAATCCTTCACACCCTAATAGTCTGGTTGTTAAGTCACATCGAAACTGAGCTAACAGGGTTGTACAGTGTATCTTCTGTCTCATCTTTATGATTATATTAAAAACTAACATTAATTGTGATGATTTCCACAAGCTTCATAAATTATTTGTATTTTTTCCACTAATCAGTGTGAGTCGTCTTCATGAACGCTGGCTGAAAGACTGCTCCCTTTACCGAGAGCTGTATGAGCCACTGAATGAGGTGGAACTACAGCCGAGAATCAACTGGGCTTTGGTGCTGAACCAAAAGCAGGTCAGAAAACACATAAATATGCACACAAAGAAAAAAGTAATTGTCATATTAACACACATTAATAATAACACAAAAATAACCCTAACCCTTACATTGATGAAATTGAAATTTGTGAGAAAAATGCCTCTTTAGCAGGTCTCGAAAGCATCTTTAGTGATCCAATTAGTGAAAATACATGGAGTGGATGATCTCTATAATAAATTAATACAAAAGTTAAACTGAAGTCCATGTTTTGTACTGTTGTTACAACTGGTAGTATATCAGGTTGTAACAACAACACACTTTGTACAGTTTGTATACAAGCTGTAGATTTCTTTAATTTATAGCAGATAAATGTGGGGAAAAAAAATCTCAAAATCTGAATAGCTCAAGGTAAAAAAAACCCAAAACAAACACACCTGTAAATGTTAAGTGTCGCAACACATCCCTGTCTCCCATATTATTTAATTATTTGCTGCAAGAGTATATAGATACACAGTACACACACAAAAGTGTATGTGTATATGCGTGTGTTGATTAATTAGTATTTCTTAATCATTCGGAATATTACAGAAAGAGGCGAGCAAAGAGGAGTATGGCCCCACTCTGGCTGACCTGAAGAAGCAGATTGCAGCTCATAACATCCTTCATAAGGAGATTGAGTCTTACAACAACCAGCTATCCCCTGGATCAACCAGCTCCCAGGTGAGCTTAAAAAAAAAAAAGAAATCCCATCAATTAGGCACCTTTTTGTATGTTTGTTACCAAGACTTGCATTCCTCATTATCAGTTACTCACCTCATATCATTCTAATGCTTTAATTCTAATTCTTCAAAACACAGATGAAGATAACTGTAATGAAACCTGAGACATTTCTGTCTTTCCACAAAACCAAAACTTTGATGCTTCAAAAAGTTCATAAAGACAATGTAAAAATAATGCATATGAACCAAACAGTTTAATCCAAACCTTCTGGAGGTTTGATATGATTTATAAGATTGTGTTATATGATTAACATATTTATTTTAAACTTGTATTGACATATTAACATTTCGAAGCATCAAAGTTTTAATTTAATTTTGTTGATTTTCAGTGGACACTTTCATTAAAATCTCTCAGATTTCATTAAATTATTTTTCATTTGTGTTTGAACATGTCTTTCACATGAGGGTGAGTAATTGATGAGAGATTTTTATTTTTTGGTTAACTAACCCTTTATTCATAAAACTTAAAATCTCTCATGTCATTCCAGGAGGAATATAATGCCATCAAGAAGCAATATGCCAATCTGCTGGTAAGAAATTATTATGTATTATGTATCACTGATACATGGATGATTTGTCATGCCTCTTTAAATTGTAAGAGATACTGTTGGTGCCAGAAATGTACAGTGAGTTATAATAAGAACAGAGAGAATGGGGGAAAAATCTCATTTAGCATTTTTAATGTTTACAGGATAACTCAAAATGGAGACGTCACTATCTTAACAGCCTGTATGACTACATGCAAGACTGTGAGAAGGAGGTGGCATACATGAGGGAGGAGCAGAACAAGATCCTTAAACAGGACTGGAGTGATCAGATGGTTGACCATGCTGATATCCGCAGACAGTATGAGGTGAGCTACATGATTTGCATAATGGAGTGGACTGAATGACAGATATATCTACAGAACAACGTTTCTCAAACTGGGGTACTTGGGGTCCATCTTAATAGTCCGGGGACCTGGAAGAAAATTATTCAAAAACAAAACTGCATTATGAATATTTTCTTATTACAGAATTATATTTCCCATTTCTCTAAATACACAAAGAGTATGACGGACACCTAAAAGCTCTGCTATGAATCACAAAATACATAAAATTAAAATGTATGTATAGCCAGTTATTTCTATCTTTCTATCTTCCTGGATTATTACTAGTGGCCTAAGATTTTTGGACAGTAATATACACACACATACATACAACACCATTTAAATGTATTTATTATTTAGTCCCATAAGAGAATTAAAAACAGGTATTTGTTATTGTTAGATTGTTAACTTTACTGATGTTGCAAGAGAAAATAAACTTGCATAAATTGCTGATCCTTTAAGGCTGGTTACACACATAGACATTAACAATACTCAAACTGGTCAGACAGGAACTTAAATACACAGACCAAATGAAGATAATTAACAAGACACACCTGAACATAATAAAGAACTCAAATCAGTGACCATGACAACTAACTGCAAACAAAGTCCAAACAGTGTGATGGTGTGACTGTTAGCTGGTGAAAAAATATAGATACAGTGGTCTACTTCTGCATACTCCTCTTTTGCCACAGTGATCTATCTTGATAGATAGACAGTTTTTCTTGATGTATTTTATTTTATTAGAGGCCAAGCACTGCAGGTACATAGGCATCTTATGTAAGTGTTAGATTTCTTCTTCTCCTTTTTCCTCTTTTTCTTCTTCTTCCATTCATGAGTTTATGGTAAGTCATAAAACCGCTTGCAGGAAACTCCTAGATGGTATGTCAAATTTGGCTCAGATCATCTTTAGACTATTATGTCAAAAATGCCAAAATGGACGTGAGGCTGTGTCTCCTTGATGCTTTGGTGTACAGTTATAAAACATGTCAGAAGGTCATAAGGGTATGAGTCATAAGTTTTTTCAGTGCTTCCTATTATAAATCAGTGGTCATCAACCATTTTAGAATCATGTAGTAAAATACTGTATTTCTAAACGCATTAGCAAAGGGGTTGGCAACCTAAAATTGGCACATGGAGGGTTAATTGAGAGGTATATGCATTAAAGATAAAGTACCTCGCTCCTGCATGCAAATGTACATTTGGTAACACTTTAGTATAGGGACTAATTCACACTGTTAACTAGCAACTTGTTAGCATGCATATTACTAGCATATTGGCTGTTTATTAGTACTTATAAAGCACATATTCTGCATGACCCTATTCTACATCCCTAGTCCTACCCAATACCTAAACTTAACAACTAGTTAAGTGAGGACTAACTACTAATAAGCAGCAAATTAGGAGATTATTAAGGCAAAAGTCATAGTTAATAGTTTGTTAATACCCTGAATTGGACCTTAAAATAAAGTGTGACCGTACATTTTAGGTAATCATTCCTCTTAGTCACACAACCTGTTTTAAGTTAGGAGCTAAATACTATTAAAAAATATGAATTGAGCTGTGCAAATCAATGGAAGAGTGCAGCTCTGAAAAACCTGTGTAATCATAGCTATGTAATCATAAACCAGTGTAACTACTACCCATATGAGCCACTGATAGCACAAGATCAAGCAAGCAGCGCCATGCTTTAAGTATCAAACTAGTTATTTCCTTTTTGCAACAGTCACGCTACACAACTGAGTGGATGACAGCTTACAGTTTTTGCTGTATTTGTTGCTCTTATCTTTTGGCAATAAAAACTAAAATCAAGATTTACTATGACGTAGTGAAAACTTGTGATGAAAGTGTCTTGGCAGCCTCCTTATTAAGTTTTTTGGAGCGCCACTGTGGTGCCCCATTGTCTCCTTTTGTTGATGATTGCCTATGGAATTCCATGAAAAACTTAACGTTCTGGAATTACTTTTGTACACTTATCCTCATTGGTTCCTCGTCACCATGAGATTCTTTTTTTTTCTCTCTCTCTCAAAACCCTGCAAAATTAAAAGGGATGATTATAGGCACTGTACAAAAGCTTTTTTGTTTTAGTGTGGGATTGGGAAGATGATAGAAAATGTAGCAAAACCAACGTCTTTTATTTGTAATGCCTTGCAATGTTTGGTCCACAAATAATTTGAATTCATGAAAGGGCTTCAAAAAAGTTGAAGAAATCTTGATGACAATGGGGTTGCAATTTACCCTTTTTTCTTCAAATTGTTAGCTTTTTTCTTTTTTTAATAAACATTTAACATTAGGACAGCAATGATCATTAGGCAAGCGATAATGGGTGTTTTTGATAATTATTTGGTTAACTGCAAAAGTGGCAACAGCCAAAAAAAACCCCCCATTATATTAGCCCTTTGGTCTCTTGTCTTTTTGCAGAACTTCAAGAATAACAGTCTGCTGTCCCATGAAAGTGAGGTCAACAAATTACAGGATGATGGAGACCGACTGGTTGAGCTGAAACATCCTGCTGCCAGCACTGTTCAGGTAACTTTATTATGTGACACTTTGGACAGTGGGCTAACTCCAGCCATGTTGTCTATGTGATATTGGATTTGTTATTTTATGCTGTTGATAAATAAGTGGAATTGAATGTAGCTGACTAATTACAGTTAATTAACTGATGTGTTCAGCAATTAAATATGAGCTGAGCAATTAAAGCTGAGCTCTGATGTGCTATTTGTGTGTCCAGTCCCAGAGAGACACTGTGAGGAATGAATGGCAGAAGTTTCTGAATCTTTGCATCTGTCAGGAAACACATCTGGACAATATAGAGGAGTACAAAAGGGTAGGTGGGGCAAATAGATGGATCCATCATTTTTGTTAAACACATTTAGTTATAAACATTCTGTTAATTTATAATGCATAATCAAGTTTGGGTTCTTCTCAACAGTACCAACTGGATGCAGATACCTTGTCCGAATCTTTATCTAAGCTTGGCTCCACTGTTGATGCCAAAGCACTCAATGGCAAAACCAGCACTGAAATTCAGATGCAGCTTGAGGTGAAATCACATTTTAAACTAATTAATACATTTTAAATAATAATAATAAAAAAAGTATTTACAGTACATGTCAAGTTTCTGTCCAGTTCCAAGCCAATGTATATAAAAATAAATACGATCTGTACGTGTCAGTATTGTGTTCTGTGTGTCTGCAGGGTGAGGAAAGGCCTTTACAGCGCAATGAGCAGGTATTGGCTGACCTGAGAAAGCGAAGCACCTCTATCACACCACTAAAGCTTCGTCGCACTCCTCCAAGCAGAACTACCACGGTTGAGTCTCTGTGTGACTGGAAAACTCCCAAGGTTAGAATCTCTAGAAAAAAAATATAATGTTATTTTTGTGTTATTAAAATGTAAAGATTTTTTTTTCTAACATGCAAAGCTTTGGTTACTAATTTTATATTCTTCTATTAATTTGCTAATCAATGGGATTCTTCTCAGGCTTCATTGAACAGAGGAGAGCTGTTTAATCTGAAGTCCAACACAGACATTGACAACTGGGAGGTTCAGTCCAATGATGGGACAATCAAAAAATTTCCTGGAGTTTGCTTTATGTTTCCTCCACCTGATCCTGATGCCATCAACAGAGTTGACCTGTAAGAAAAAAAATTATTTTTATACTCAGAATAAAGTCTGGGCAATACATCTAAACTTTGATTAAAAAAAAAAAAAAAAAAAAAAAACAAAAAAAAAAGGATAGAACAGCTGTTGTTTCCAAGCACTGTCAAACTATAGAAGTAGTGACCACTTGCTTTTTATTAAATTTACACGTTTTTATTTTACACATTAAATGTCTATTAAATTAACACATGTAAATGTAATGAAGTTCCAAACATAGGTTTGGGAGGAGCCTAATCATTCAGTCCTGTCAATCATCATTACGAGCCTATATAAGCAGCTCTCATTGCACCATCCCAGCCTCAGTTCTTCCGGCATCCCTCCACCTCCCCTTCTCCTCCTCTATTTCTGTTATTCTCCCTCTAGAATAGCGCAATGGGGGGTTGAACTCGGCGCTCTAGCCGAGCCTCGGGTTCAAGCCTCCATTAAGGACAGTAAGCCAAGTTTGTTTACCATTGCCCATCAGGACTGGATGGGCAGGCAAACTCGTGAAACAATATTAAAAACAGTGCAAAATGGGTTAAAAATGTGCATTCTGACAGCTGATTCTTGCAATGTAATTCACATACTACATTTAACACTGTGCAACTGTGGTAAATTATGAAAGTGTTTCAGAGATTTCAGTAAGAAACACAAGTCTATCAACGGATTCTGGTTTAAGAGATGCTTTGTGGCATGACACTATCTGCCCACTGGCACTAAAAAATGTATGCTTATGTCTAGTGAGTAAAGCCTTCAGAGACCAATAACTAATAATAATTTGTGTTTGTACGAGCAGGCTGGGCAAAGAGTTGGAAGATCTAAAGAAAAGGCGGACTGCTTTGAGAACTTCGCTGAACAATCAACCATCAAAGGCCTCTGTTTCACAGGCTCCAGGTAATTTAAGAACTCATTAAAGCCTGTCTACACCGGTTTGTATTTTTATTGCTGAAATGTTAGATTGTGTTCCAAATTACGTACTATACACTATGTAAAACAACACACTCTGCCATCTAGTGCATGAATTTAAATAGCCCTTAACCTTCTGCTACTGAAGTGTATACTTATTTTTGATAAAATTATTAGTGCAAACACATTACACATAATTATGTGTATATTACAAAATAATTCATTGTAGAATAGTATGCAAAATGGAACTTTTTTGCATCATCCCATCATCATTGGTGTAAAAAAATGAATGCGACATCTGAGGACTGCTATTTGTACTGTATAGATTGGACTGTATAGGACTGTATAGATTGTACTACGTAGTATTTTTTCCAAAGCATGATCTAAGTCATGCTAAGCATGATTAAATCATGCTGACAGGAAAATATCCTTCTAATCAAATGTTGAAAGCTGTAGTTCCAGCCACACAACTTTGTAATGCTATTTGCAAATGTTTGTTTGAAACACAACCCAGTTCTGATGATGATATGTGTAAAATATGGAAAATAATAAAAATTGAATTTCCTCACTCCCAAAAAAAAACTGTTACAAGTGTTTTCTTGTCAGGTTTAGATCACCTAGTTATAAATTCTGGTTATTCTGAAAATACACAGTAGCCCATTTGAAAGAGGTGATCACAAAAAGTATGTGGTGCTCATAAAAAAGTAGGAAGTGCTTGTCACAAATAAGCACTGAATTTACCTTTAAGATAATAAATCAGTGTCATATTTTGTTTTTAGTCCCTGCTCCAAGAGCTGAGGAGAACTCCAAAGCTGTAGAGCTAGCTAGCCGCCTAAACCAAATGGATAAAGATCTAGCTCAAGTTGAGATGGACACTCTGAGCAGTCTAAGAGCCCCACTGAACCGCAGTGACCCTGCCACAGACCTCGCTAAACGTCTGAAGGAGCAAGAGGTGAGACATGCTTTAGATATCTAATTAAATTAAACTGCCTTACTTTAGGTTTATAGTGTCACATAACACAAAGTGCCAGAATGAGCTACTGACTGTCAACTAGGTTATTGATTATGCTGATAATGACTTTACTGATAACTGAATGGTTAAAAATTATGGTCAACAACCTAAATCTCTAAATCAGTGGTTTTCAACCCTGTTCAATTAAACACATCTGATTTAGGTCAGCTCATTAGTAGAGACTCCAAGACCTGAAATGGATGTGTCATACAAAGCAAACATTCAAGAAGAACCACTGTTCCTAAGCAATGGTTTTTGGAAAAACTGTCAGTGGATCAAGAGCACCATGTTTAACAATACTTGTTCTCTAAACAGAGAACAACTGCAGCTCTCCAGCAGCTGGAAAAACAGAGGGCTGCAGCCCAAAAGGACCTGGAACCTCTACTTTTAAAGGACTCTAATGGGCCAACCTCTTCCACTCTACCTCAAAAACTCACTGATGCCAAAAACAAGCAAGACAGTCTGGCTGCTCTCATTGATCTGTACAAAAAGAAGTATGTATAACTTCAAATTATTAATATAGGAAATGATAGAATTCTAGATGTTGCAACTCTGTTCTCTCTTTTTAACATTAGAGCAAATGCTTCTTTGGCATTGGAGAGACAGCTCAAGAAGATGGACAGCACTATCTCAGGATTTGAAAAACAGCTTAGTGATGATGGTGCCATCCCAGACAAAACTAATGTCATTCAAACCCGTACACAGGAGATTCATGTAAAGACTTCATTTTTGGTTTAGTAGAATGCATTCTCATCACTAGTTCATGTCCTTTTTGTCCCACTTTCCTGCGTTACATAACCACAGCGATGGGTGTATATAATTTTTTTATATATAATTTGTTCTGTGCCGTGGCATTTCAAGTAATGCTACTGTGCATAACAACTACTCGAATCATATGCATAATAACGAAATTTCCTGTCTTTCATCCAGGGTTTGAGAAAAGATGTTGCTGGAGCTCAAAGTGAGATGCAAAAGCTTAGCGAGGACCTAGAGGCACTTAAGAAGCTAAGCAGTTCACTTCAGCAGGGTTACCAGGAGTATTGTCCTGATATACGCAGACAGGAAGCAGAAGTGAAGAATCTTCAAAGCCGATATGCCAATGTGAGCAACCAGCTCAATGAAAGGTGAGTTACACTCATGCTAAAAATTGAATCTAAATTGAATCTCTGACTTCTCTGTGATAACGAGCTGAAAAAAAATAGTCTCGTGGGCAGTGTGCCAACATAAAGCGCTGGTGCATATCGAGTCCTGGCTCGTGGACCTTTTCTGATCCCATCTCTCTCTCCTACCTTGCTTTCTGTCTGAACTACTGTCCTATCTTAAAAAAAATTCTTTATATTTCCTTAGAGAGAGACTTTTGCAAGAGGCTAACACAAAACACCAGGACTTCCAGAATGTGAGCCAATCACTGAGCTCCTTCTTACATAATCTACCTAACAACAAGATTAACCCCACAGATGATTTGTCTCAAGTTAATGCAAAGCAGAACTCTCAGAAGGTTAGATTTGTAGACTATATCAGATTATATAAAATAAATGATAGAAAAAAAAGTACAATTCTTAATGTGGTTTTCTTTAACTCAAAAGAGGGTGACAGAGGACATACATAGGAAAGGCGATGACATGGATAGGGTCGTTGATCTTTCAAAGGATCTACAGAATGTTCTCAAAGTAAGTTAAATATTTGTGCTACAGTAATTGTCTTTATCCGGAATTACACACCAAATTTACATTTTTATTTACATGGGGGTAAAACTACAACAGCATTTTATTGGGAGACAATAGATAGATAAATAAATAAACAAATAAATAAATAAATCTGAGATTAAGAGATTATATTTTGAGAATAAGGTCAAAATTACGAGAATAAAGTCATATTGATATGAGATTAAAGTTGTAATATTTTGAGAATGAAGTTGTAGCATTATGAGATTAGTGGTATTATTCTGAGAATAAAATTCTAGCATTATAAGATTAAAGTCGTAGTATTTTAAAAATAAAGTCAGAACTACAAGACAATTCACAGCAATACAAGGCTTATCATTGTAATATTTTGTGAATAAAGTATATAATGCATGAATAAAGTTAACAAGTGTGAAAATTTCACCACCTACTCCACAGAAAACGTCTATTTTTAAAATTATATATATATATATATATATATATATGTGTGTGTATATATATAACATTTGAAGTGGATCAAAAACGTTCATCAAAGTTGTCAAGAACGGGTATTATTAAGGTTGGATGCCACAGACGTTTTGGCAGAGTAGGTTGGATTTTCACATTAATTAACTTTATTCACACAATATACTACTTTATTCTTGAAATTTTACAATGTTAATTTTGTATTGCTACGACTTTATTTTTGTAATTTATTTATATTCTTACAATACTTTGACTTTAATTTCATAATTGTCTGACTTTTTTTTCAAAATATTACTTTAATCTTGTAATCTTAGATTAATTTTTATTTTACCATTGCACTACAACACTGTTATATTAAAACTGTGAAAAGACTTTAATGTTACTTTTTTTTTTTTTTTGCTTAAACCATGTTACGAAATTTTATATTTCATTTATTTCGCATAGGAATATGAGATGAATTGTGAGAAGTACAAAGCTACTCTTGATGATATACCTGCGACAGATGCTAAAAGACTTCACACCTCCACCCTAGCTAGCTCTGTTGCAAAACAGGTGAGATATCTGAAATGTAAAACATGACATAAAATTCCTAATATCAATTAAATACTGTACTTAATTCTTTTTATTGTTGTACTACAGGAAAAGGATATTACAAACCATTATGCTGAGACAGCCGCTGAGAGTCAACAATTGCTCAACCAGATGAACTTAGCAAAGTCCATCATGGCTGAGGTGCAAAATGTTCAATATTTTTCAAAATCTACCACTGATCAGAAGAGATCACCTGTTATATTAAAATCTTTGTTGTGAAAAGTAAATCATCCATGTAAAGTGCTCAAACTAATCATCTCTGAAATATTAACTTGTCTTTTCTCCATTTACATAGAATGTGGTAAAAGTAAATGCTGTACAACAACAACAGATGCAACAAAAAGCCGCTGAGGACAATGAGGTTCTCCAGAAAGAATTAAAGGAGGAAATTGCAAAACGTACCAGTGCAGAGAATAGCCTAAGCACCATCAAGAGCAGGTATTTATCTCTGAAGAATCGAAGAGGAGTAGAGCGAGTGGAGGAGAAGGAGGTTCTGCAGTATTACCGTGACCCAAAACTTGAGGCCAGTGTGCAGGACTTTCAAAAGAAGATTCACGAAGAAGCACTGAAACGCACCAAAACACAAAGTGAGATTGAGGTACTGACCAGAAAGATCACTAGCCTAGAAAGTGAACTTAAGAACACCAAGCCCAAGCTAGTGACAAGGGAAGTGACAGAGGTAGAGAAAGACCCTCAGTTGGATTTAGAAGCCTCAAACATTCGTGAAAACATAAGCAAATTGAGAAGTGAACTTAAAGTTAAAGATCAAGAAATGGCTTACCTGCAAACAGAGATGAGAATGTGGGAGCAAAAGAAGCAAAACATAAAAGAGAGAGTGGTGCAAAAGGAAGTAGTAACACTGAAAAAAGATCCAGAAATGTTGAAGTCAGTTAGGACATTTGAGATGGCCATCTCAGATGAAGGTGAAAGGAGCAAATCACTGAAAAGAGAAATCTCCCAAACCAGGAGCCAGATTGATTCTCTTGAGCGGCTCATCCCAACCTTAGAGCCAAAAGTTGTCACCAAGGAGGTGAAAAGGGTCGACCGGGACCCTGGACTTATAACTGAGTCTAAAGATCTTCTTACTACAATAGAAGAAGTGAGAAATGAGAACAAAAGTCTCATGACTGCGCTTAGTAACCTTCAGTTGCACCATGTCCAAATACAACAGATGAAGCCCAAAGTGGAAGTCAAAGAAATTATAAGTGAGAACTTCAGGGTGGCCCCTGAGACAGAGGCAGAGATGCAACGCTTGAGAAGGGAGCTTCAGGACAATAGCAGACAGTTCTCAGACTTTGAGAGACAAATTAGCCTTGTCAAAACAGAGCTTGGAGTGCTATATGCACAGAAACCCAAAATTGAGTACAAGGAAGTAGTTCAGGAGGTTGTAAAAGAGGAAAGAAGTCCAGAGAATGTAAAAGAAATACAGAGGCTCTCTGATCAAGTATATTCCCTGCAAAAAAACTATAGTACTTTGCAGGATGAGGTTATCCGTCTTAGAAAAGACAGGGATGAATGGAAGGCTGAAAAGTCAAAGGTTGAGACCAAGATTGTCACTAAAGATGTAACTAAGTATGTTGATGACCCACTTCTTGAGAAGGAGGCAGATCGTCTCAGGAGAGAGGTCCGTGAGGAAACTCAAAGGCGCAGAACTATAGAGGAAATGGTGTTTGAGCTTCAAAATAAATACATTCAGCTTGAGAGACAAAAACCAGAGGAAAAAGTAGTAGTGCAAGAGGTGGTGCGTCTACAAAAGGACCCAAGGCAGATCCTTGATCATGACAGGCTAGGTAGGAGTCTAGATGAAGAAGTGAAAAATCGGAGAAAATTTGAGTTAGAGGTGCAGCAAATGAGAGCACTCCTAGAGGACAAGGAAATAACCATCAGAAGCAGTGATGAAAGGCAAAGAAAGATCCAAGTGGAAACTGAGTTGAGACAAATTAAATCCAGAATCCATGAGCTAGAAACTGCCCCACCTCCTATTGAGGAGAACATAGTCATAGAGGAAGTTCTGAAAGTTGAGAGGGATCCAAAACTAGATAAACTGACCAATGGTCTTCGAACAGATATGGATAAGGAGAGCAGTGACATTATGCGTTTAACGAGAGACATCAGGAAATTGACACTGGAGATAGAAATCTTGCAGCGAGAGAAGTCCGTTGAGAAGACCATCTATAAAGACATTGTTCGCGTAGAGAAAGATCAGGCTGTGGAAGCAGAACGGTCTCACCTTAGAGAACAGTTACTTCAGAAGAAAAATGCCAGACGAGACCTTGAGGATGAAATCCACCGTCTAGAAGAGAGACTTCAGCGACAAGCAAGCAAAAGATCTACCACGTCCCTGGAGGAGACCAACTTGATTCATGATCGGGACAAGCTGCAAAGAGAAAAAGAAAACATCCAGAGAGAGCTGAGAACTTTGGAATCTGAAAGACAAAACATCAGCATCTCATTCCACCAGCAGTCTAGGCTGATGAGTGAAAGAAATCAAATGAACAGGCAAAAAAGCATTAAAATGGAATCAGATGTTCAGAGGCTAGAAAGGGAGATCCTGGATGAGAAGGACAAAATTCATAAGCGAGATAACATAATCAGGGAACTAAAGAACAGTGTGAGGAAGGAGGATCCCTCAGACACTCGCACTAAAGAAGTCAATGTTTCTACTAAGATCAGCATCTTGGACCCTAACACTGGTAAAGACATGTCACCATATGATGCCCACATGCAAGGCTTCATTGATCGCAACCAGTACATACAACTACAGGAACTAGAGTGTGACTGGGAGGAAATCACCACAAGGGGACCTGATGGTGAGATATCCGTTTTGCAAGATCGTAAGAGTGGCAAACAGTACTCTATCAATAATGCACTAAAAGAAGGCAGAGTGACTAAATACCAACTACAACAGTACAAGGATGGCAAAATGCCAATCTCAGAGTTTGCTCTTCTTGTAGCTGGTGAAACAAAATCTCGGCAGTACACCCCAGTTACCAGCCAACCAACTCAACAGCTTAATGAAGAGTTCCCTATCTGTGGTGTGTATGATGTACACACTGATTCATGCCTTAATGTCCGCAGTGCCATGGATCGAAAGATGATTGACACCAACACTGCCCAAAAACTGCTTGAAGCACAGGCAGCCACTGGTGGCATTGTGGACATCAGCAACAGCATAAGATATTCTGTCCAAAAAGCAGCTGATCGAGGTCTGATTGAGTCAAGTCAACTACAACGGTTATTAAATGCTCAAAAGGCTTTCACTGGAGTTGAGGACCCTATGACCAAAGAACGTCTGTCAGTCGGAGAGGCAGTACAGAAAGGGTGGATGCCCAAAGAGAATGCCATGAGATACATGGAAGCACAATTTCTGACAGGTGGGTTGGTCAACCCCAATAAAGCAGGAAGAGTTAACATTGTGGATGCTGTCAGCTCTAAGATGATTGACAGCACAATGATGAGAGAGCTTCAGGAAGAGATCAACTATGGAAAGGAGCTGACTGACCCCATCACAAAGGAGAAGGTCAACTACAAGCAGGCTTTGGCTCGTTGTAAGACAGACCCACTATCAGGTCTTCCAATGCTTCCTGCTTCCTCAAAAGATTCTGCCTATTCTTCCTCATATTTTAGTCATAAATAGCCACTCACAGTCTCACTGGTATAAAACACGTGTAATTCATTTAAGTTTCTGCACTGTTGACTTAATTCTTCTTGGTTATAATAATACTGTAATATCTATTACACACAAAAACAGTAAAGCTCTGCTCCAGTTTATATATTGCGAGTGTTTAGTGGTTGCATTGATTCAATATATATTTAAGATAAAAAAATAAGTGGAATCTGCACATCATGTATAACAATAAATGTTTATACAACAAAAAGCTTTTTAAACTTGAGATGAAAATAGTTTAATTTAATCTGATCTATACTGTACTTGTAATACAACATATTGTAAATCTCAGGTGCTATAAAATCTACCAATTTAACCACATTTATGAAATTAGATTAATCTTAGACTCATTTAAAAATCGCAACTGCTGAGATGCTTATGTTTACTTCATTTTATACAGTATGTAATGGGGCGGAATGTTGTATCACACAGAATGCAAGAAATATTTATCAGAAAACAAGTATGGAAAATAAATTAGCCTTTTTTATTTCCTTGGTATGATGGGCCAGAAGTGCAATTTCTGATTCAAAGTCATTAAACTTTTATTTATGCCTTTAACATTCTCTGTTCTTTCTGAAACTACTGTTAAGAATAATTGAAAATAATTAAAATGCAATTAATGACCTCTGTTCTTTTTTGTTACATTTACTCAGTGTTTTACTAAATTAAATCAACAACACATAATGCAAGAGTGGTATCAAATATATTATTTACAGGCATATGCAAGGCATTTTAGTAAGCAGCAGCAGCAGCACACACTGTAATGGATTTTTGTAATATTGAAAAATGTGTTTTGTTTTGGTTTTTTTAAATAAAAAAACTTAAGTGGTATAGTTTTTAACTTGTACTTAACATTCATTATACACAGGGTGTGTCATCAAGTTTGGAACAAATACCACACAGTATACAGCAACAAAATATATAACTGAAGAGCTATTCACCTCTGCTATAAACACAGCATATTTTACTTATTTATTTCCAAAAATGTAAAACTAGATTTATTTTCACAGTTAACTAATGATAATCATTAGCTAAATGTAAACAAACAAACAAACAAACAAACAAAAAAAAACCTTGATTCACATCTACTTTCTGTAAATATTACAATCCTACGCTTTTGAGAAGTTGACACAAAGTCATATACTCTCAAATTGTAAACACAACAACACAACAAAGAATTTTTTTCCCTCAAATAATCACATTTTACAGGTTTTTCCTTTTTCACAGTTTGGAGTTTGCATATTCATCTCAGGCATTCTCTCCTTAAAGAAACATCTCTGTTCCATAATGGCCTTTTGCAATAGTGTGAGGTCTACGCCATCAACACTACTCAAAGCGCGAGCATGCAGTACAGCTCCACTTAATCCTAGAAGAAGAATCAACACAAAATTCTGGTTAAAAAAAAAAAAAAAAAAAACAACAGGGAAAAAACACATTCTGAATACAAACACAATCAAAATGATAGTAGATTTAGGCTCATAGCAGGCTGCAGCTGTGGTTTATTTATATTGCTGTACGTCTTACTCAAACTCACCATCAGTCTTTTCAATTTCACCAAGAACAAAATACTGAGCTCCAAGTGTAGGCTGGAATGGTTCAACAAGTGTTGTTTGTACAGACACATGGCACTGTGCAGAAGACTGCTGACCACTTAGAATGGCTTTGGGACCTTCTGGCTCATAACTTATAAGTCTAGATGGAAAGATGAACACAAGCTACATTTAGTTTTTGATATTTTTTTCCAGGTTAAAGAAATAGATAAATGATGATTAAATGTCAAATAATAAAGACAATATTTTGATAAAAAATAATTCATCAGTATTTACTTGGGAATTGCAAAAAGACTTTAGAAGAGTTTCATCCAAATGCACTAGTTTAATAATATTATAACAAGGAACAAAAGTGCATGAAACTCAGAAAGAAGGAAACAGAACTACTCTCACCTACATTACAACAACAAACAGAAAGGACTTGACAATGAACACTGGAAAAAAGGAATAAGAGAAACATCAGGAAGAAGAAGGGGAAACAGGAAACCAGGAAAAACAAATTTTTAATTTAATTTAACCTTAATTTGATTGCACCCAATTATAATATAATATATTGTTTGTATTTGTATAGTATAATTTATACAGTCACCAGCGGCGATCAAATATATTACTCACAAATTAATATTTTTGGTCGCAAATGCGACCCCTTTAGTCACAGTCTGGAGCCCTAAATAAAATAGTTTTTGCAATGCAAATAGGCTAGAAACAATGCATCGCCAGACACAAGCAAACTTGTATCTGATGCACACTTTTTTAAATCGATGTATCGCATTATTATCTTATGTCAATGCACTAAATTGGTGCATGTGAATTAGTGAATCTTACCATCCCTATATTTGATAAGAAACAAATTCTTAGATTTCAAATTCTGTTAATTATATCACAAAATCCAAACATTAAATGGGCTCTAAAAACACATTAAAATGTTGCATAACAGATTGCTGTATCTGCCTCTATTGTTCAAGCGGCAGCATGAACTAATCGTCTCTTCTGATTTACTATGTTATAGCAGTCATAGAACAAAATAAACATGAATGAATATCAGGTATGTTGAAGCTATGTTGAAATATACAGTACATCCTGCAGATATGTATAACCTCTCACGTAATTGCCACTGAAGGTGTCAATAAAAACATGTAAGAAAACACGGAATCTCTCACACAGCCTTGTGGAGCCCAACAGGATGTTGTTTGACATGCATATTATTTGACATACAGAGTATTTTTAACTTTCACACAAAGTGTTTTATTTCTCAGAAAATAATGTAAATAAAATAATAAACAAGTTTATCTTTAAGTCCAGCAAATTTTAACAACAGTATATCGGGATGTATGGTAGTCTATTAAATGCAAAAAAAGAAAAAATAAATAAAAATAAAAATCCATGAATAAAACTCTAGTAAAAATAGATTATGTACTATCCAAATGCTTACTAATTACATGTGGGAGTCAACTGGCTTTATAACCAAACTGATAATGGTGCAAAATGTTTCCTAGAGAAGTCAACTGCACTGTAAAAAACAATTTGTTGATTCAACTTAAAATAAGTTGTTACCCGGCTGCCTTAAAATTTTAAGTTCAGTCAACTCAAAAAATGTTTACAATAATTCCTTACATTTATATAGCGCTTTTCTGGGCACTCAAAGCAGTTTACATTGAAGGGGGAATCTCCTCAACCACCACCAGTGCGCAGCATCCACCTGGATGATGCGACGGCAGCCATATTGCGCCAGAATGCCTACCACACACCAGCTTATTGGTGGAGAGGAGATGTGAGTGATGAAGCCAATGAGAATATGGGGATGAATAGGAGGCCATGATGGTCAGAGGCCAATGAGCATATTTTGCCAGGATGCTGGGGTTACACCCCTACTCTTTTTCAAAGGACATCCTGGGATTTTTAATGATCACAGAGAGTCAGGGCCTTGGTTTAACGTCTCATCAGAAGGACGGTGCTCTTTGACAGTATAGTGTCCCCATCACTACACTGGGGCATTACGACCCACACAAACCACAGGGTGAGCACCCCCTGCTGGCCTCACTAACATCTCTTCCAGCAGCAACCTTGTTTTCCCAGGAGGTCTCCCATCCAGGTATTGACCAGGCTCAACTCTGCTTAGCTTCAGTGGGCAACCAGTCTTGGGCTGCAGGGTGATATGGTTTAGTCAACTTGAAATGTTAAGAAGTACTAAATGACAACTTACATATTTGAGTTCATTCAACTTAAAATTTTAAGGCAGCTGGGTAACAAGCTCAGCCTTTAAGTTTAACAAACCAAATTGTTTGTTTAGTCAACTCAAATATCTAAGTTTTCACTTAGTATAACTTAACATTTCAAGTTGACTAAACTTATTTGAGTTGACTGAACTTAAAATTGTAAGGCTGCAGGGTAACAAATTATTTTAAATTGACTTAATTTGTGTTTTTTGTTTTTTACAGTGTGGGGCTCGACAGTGCAAACATTTCAATTACATTTGCAAGTAAAAATATTTGCAAACTATAAAATCTATTTAGAAGCATGTGTGCAAAATGTTTTATGAAATTTAAAGTATCTTAAATAGTATAACATATGTCTTAATTATCATTAGTACTGTAATTAAATTTGAGGATGGAATAACAGGAATCGCAAAACAGCCTAATGGCATTATTAAACTTCAAATGGGCTATAACAGGGTGTCCGAACCTGGCATTTAATTCACTGGAAATGTAGGTAGCTTCTGTCTGGTCTGCCCTGACACAGGAAGGAAAAACTAAAAACATTTAACACATTACATACTTTACTAGCAACAGCATAATAATCTGTTATATATATATATATATATATTCACTGTTTAAAGCAGACCTATAAACAATTACATAATTATTAAATGCAGTCTGAAGCGTAAATATTTATATTATTTTTTTTATTAAAGCCATTAAGTACACAGTCTTGCACATTTGTCAAATTTTTTTTTGCTTTAAATAAAACTTTGTAATGTTGTGACTTGAGGCTCAAGGCTAATATATTAAGTGTGTAGGTGCTGCAGTGTTTGGAGCTTATTTTTGTATAGAATTTAAATAGTCATCTAGTGAGCTGGCTATAACCTCTGGGGAATCTCCAAAAATGCAAAATAAAGCCAATTTAAATAACTGTTGCAAAGTGATAGTTCCCCTCACCTGTTCTGATTGAAATGCGTTGAAATACAAGCACAGCAAACGCATATGTTAGGATGATTGAAGATCCGCATGTTTTGTTGTTGTTGTTTTTTTGTGTACTGTCCCCAGAAATGTCCTCTTTTTAAAGCACGTTTAAAGCACGTTTAAAACACCCCACAAATACACTGCAAACAAGTCTGAATAACTTTTTTTTTTTTTCAATTTATTTATTTATTTATTTTATTTTATTTTTTACAAATTCTGGTTATAATAATATTTTCTGTATGCTTTTTTTTATTTTTGGTAAATTAAAATCAGTCAGGGTCAGATAAAACCACAAACATCATGATAATTATTAGTTATAACAATAGCATATAAAACCCACATCAATTCCCATTTTTAATTCATAGATAATAACAAGTTATAACAAGAATTAAATATTTTGACCACTAAGATAGGAAATGCTCCTGATTTTCATTTCAGAAATCTGGTTACCCTAACATATGTATACTGGCACTAAAACAAACAAACAAAAACAAAACAAAACAAAAAACATTCAGACATATTTCATAAACAGCATTTTCGACATATCAATGATTTGCTATCAGTTTTACATGAACATTAAGAAAGGTCACTCCAAATTTACCCTGCTACGCTGGGATTAAAGCTATTTTCTATCAGTAATAAATACGGATACTCGCAGCAGTTCTCTGACTAGATTATACATTTAAAGGTATTGTGGGGTTAAATTAATAAAAATCGCACCTAAACATCTTTGACAACTTTAACAAGTGGACCGACCTGCCATACGTTCGCACTGACGCTCCATCTTTCACCAGGTCTGTACTGATCTCCCAGAGGAAGTGAAACACGGCTGGAGGAGGCAGCATTTCAAATATTTATTTTAACCATGCATATAGACGCTTGGGTTATTAGAAATTAATAGTATTGTAGATACTCTGCACATTAAAACAACAGCGCCATGCCACAGAGTCACGTGACACGTCACCAGGAAGAAATAGCTGGCTCTGGCGCACTTCCACATACATTTAATAAACTAGCTAAGCATCAGTGTGTTGATTTATTCATTTGCTTATGTTTTATTTACATCATAATTGTTTTTATTATTTAGGTTTTATTTATTTTGCGTTCAGCATTCCTTTTTAACAGTACGTTAAATGCAAAGGTTAAGGGACGTAATTTACCCGTTTGGTATGGATCTTAAAACGTTGTTTTTTTTTTGTGTTTTTTGTTTTTTGTGAATTATGACTATTTTGCCTTTGAGATAGCAACCTCCGGCTCTATCATTGGAGAAAGCGTAACTGTAAACTTGGATCACGTGTGACTTGATAACGAATTTCAGCGCTTCTATTGGTCAACTTACACCTGACGTCAAACTTCGCCCACCTTCAAGGAAGTAACAAACCCCAATAGTAGGCCAGAGTTGAAACGTAATATAATATCAATAAAAGCACACGAAGCAGAAGGCACATCGTCCAGAAGGAAGTCCAACAGAACAGCCATGAATCCTGATATTAGCCGTGAACGTGAAAATGCATCTTTTAACCCGGAGATCCTTACGAACATACTGGATGGTGGTGCAGAAAAGACACGCAGGAGGAGAGAAATAGGTCAGCTGTGATCAGAATATATATATAGTTCAGTTGTTTTAGAATGCAAAAATAAAATAATAATAATGTAATTAATTAATTAATAATATTTATCAGGATATTTATCAATTTCTTTTTTTTTTCCCTGCGGATTATTGCTGTGCTTTTATTTTCTATTGTAAAGGTTGTGTTTCTTGAAAATGACATGCCATTTTCCCCAAAATGCAGTTTTATTTTATTTATCTATCTATATATTTTTCCTGCAGACTATTGCTGTGCATTTATTTTCTATTGTACAGTTTGTGTTTCATGAAAATGACGTATAATTTAGATAAAAAATTTAAACTTAGGTCAACTTTTAGGGGTGATGGTGATTCTTATACCAAGTAACTTTACATTATATTTATATTTACTTTACATTATTGTTATTATTATCTTGTCTTTTTTTCTTTTGTCATAATTTGGGCTATCTATTCTAAAGTTAACATAACTTGTATAGTGTATCACTAAAATATGAAAGAGAGATTTAGAGTTAAGTAGTGTAAGATGAACCTCTATATCTATATCTGTATCTTAGTTCTTCAACCAGAAACGTTTTTACACCAGGTAGTTTGAGACATCAAGGTAGAAAATTAGGTTAAAAATGGCACTTATCACCTGTTGTGCTTTATTTTTACTTCCTAGAGTCTCTAGTTATTGGTGATCCAGACTTCCAGCATGAAGACCTGAACTTCCTCTCCCGCAGTGAGAGATATGATGCAGCAGTGCGGAAGAGTGCTCAGATGATTCTGAAGCTTAGAGAGTATGGCATCTCTGATCCAGAGGAGATCTACTCCTACAAGAGGTATGTGTACTTGTATGATGTATAGAGGATAGAAAACCAAAGTTTTGAGGTTCATATAAAAACAAAACTCCCAGTCCAGTGCTCGGGCAGGCCTACTCATTCTTTACCATAAAATATGAAAGTTAATTGAAAGTAGTTGAAAGCTGAAAGAAAAATATGAAAGTAAATAATAAGTGCCCTGGTGTTATTGTCACCTTTGTCCCAGGATCTTTGTAATCATATGACACGTCATGTTTGGATTATATTCCTGCTTCATTCCAGCTGTTCCTTCATAGTGCCTACATTGCTAAAGGAATCATCTGCTGGTTTTATGATACATACAATACATTCTGGATTTGGAGTAAAAAAAATCCTGTTCATTAGATTGATTCGTTAGATTTTATCAGTAGTTTTTTTTTTTTTTTTAATTAATGGAAATCTAGTAAAGATGTATTAAGAAATGTGTCACATTACGTTGTAACTTTGTAGATTCTTTTTCACTAAACCAACAGTATGATGCTGTAAAAAAAAAAAAAAAACTTGAAAGTAGCATGAAGGCTAATTACAATTTGCTGTCAAAGGCAAGTTCCAAAGTGTTTGCATAGGCAGCCTGAGCAAAGGTCTCAGAATAAAAGTGTGTCAAAGGGGACTAAAGAGAATTAAAGTTTACCAACTCAACTCCTATTCTCAAACTGCAATAGTTGAAGCATGGTTGAAAGTTTACTTATAATACACATTTTATGTTATTAATTTCAACCAATGCAGCTATTGTTTACTGTTAATTTATTAATAATTAAAAGCAGGTCTATATAAATTTGTAAATACATTTGCCTTTAAAAAGCACTTCTGAAAACCAGTTTAAATTTCTGTAACTGCATATGTGCATGTATCTCTGTTTGAAGTTTTATATTTGTTTGTTCTTATCCTGCAGTATTGCGAAGGGTGTGTATCAAGAGCCCTTAGGTGTCCATTATGTCATGTTCATTCCCACCTTAAACAGCCAGTGCACAGCTGAACAGTGCAAAAAATGGATCCCGTTAGCCAAGTCATTCCATATGTTAGGCACCTATGCTCAGACAGAGTTGGGGCACGGTCAGTTCCTCTCACTCAGACAATTATGGGAAATGTACTTTTTTTATAATTGAAAATGTTGTACTGTTCGGGTTCAGCGCTAACAGTGGATATATTTAATTATGACCCTTGCAGGTGTTGACAGCTGAATATGGTCATGTTCTAATTGTTTACTGTCTACTAATCATACAGACATTATCATAACAAGTCAACCACGGCTTATGTTTATCTCAACTGCTAAGTCTAGTCTTGCTTTTAGTGTTTGTCTTTCTATTAAATCTGTTACTTGCCAGTTATAGTTGATACTTACTTTTTAGAAAAATGGTTCTAAACAGTACCAAATTAGGGTTCTTCTGCACTGACAGAACCCTTTTTGGTGGTAAATAGAACCTTTTTATAAGGTTCCATAAATAACCATTCTTTGAAAATGCTATATAGAATTAGGTGTTCTTGATTGACACAGAAAATTGTAGCAAAAATTACAGTGCTGTAACAGTAATTAGCTAAGTGGATTAATTAATGATAATATCGAATATGAGTAATTGCATACAGAAATGAAACAAATCAAAAACACAAAATATATGCCATGAAATGAGTTCCATTTGAAAACATGTTTGTGAATTAGTTAAATATTTTCACAATCCTCTATGATGTTATTACATGATTGTATTGGTGTAGTTGAGTAGTTTCTCTCTGCAGATGGTGTGCTTCTGTCTGGGTAGAAATACACATTTGAGTTTAGTCACAGTAAAAAATAAAACTGTTATTATCTTTAAAATCCTTTAAAAATTTTAAACTAGATTTAGACAGCACAATGGGCCTCATTTATCAATCTAACGTAGAAACTTACGACACAGTTCACATGTGATTCATGAAACATTCGTATGCCGCCAATCTCATCGTACGTTGATAAATGTGGTGGCAGAAAAAAATTGTCATTTGAATATCACGCCCCTAAAAACACCCCCGTTTAGAAGCCTTGCCCCCTAGAGTTTATGACTAGGAGAAACGTAACCCAGCCAAAAAGAGGGAGTAATCTCATGAAAGAAAAATCAATCTTACTCTAAAAACACCTTTGAACCTTATAATTGCTAACAATGGCATTAATTTATATGTATATTAAATACCAGTAAATATAACAAAACATTTACAAACATTATAAACACTGATTAACATTGTCGCAATGCAGTCAGGCTTCAGTATTTGAGGTAGGAGGGGGATAACCACAAAGCGTTAGCAACTTAGCATGCAATGCTGATAGACGGACTGGAAAGGGATCCATGATTAGTGAGAATGTAAGAGAATAAGTCTGTAAGAAGTAAAGAGCAGCAGGTATTGAAGAGAATATTAGCTTCTTTGTACAAAGTGTCATTGAGAGGAAGGAAATGTATCTGCTGAGAATATGGGGCAGATGAGTGACCCTATTGACTCTCTCTCTCAAAATTAAACATTTAGAGCAGTGGTGGCAAACGTTGGTCCTGGAGAGACACAGATCTGCAGAGTTTTGCTTTAACCCTAATCAAACACACCTGAACAAGCTAATCAAGGTCTCAAGGGTTACTAGGAAGCTACCGGCAGGTGAGTTTTTGTTAGGGTTGGAGCTGAACTCTGGAGGGCTGCGGCTCTCCAGGACCGGAGTTTGCCACCCCTGATTTAGAGTGTTATGTGAGAGACAGTATTAAACCTTTTAATAAACTCTTTAATTAGTCTTAAATATACATATTCACTAGATAGACAGATCTAAATTAGTTTTTATTTTAGTGTGATTTGAAATATATTATTGAAAAAAATCTTGGTAAACAGTTTCAGAAAATTTGTTTTTTTTCACATTTAAGTAGTATACTGGTTTGTCTTTTGCCTACATAAAATAGTTGTCTGAGGTTTAAATTTTGTCCTGTGTCTTTTTTTTAATTATTTTTTTTATAATATTGCCATTGAAGAGCACCAGTGTTAAATGGATAGCGCACCCAAAAATGTACATTTTTTCATCATTTACTTACCCTCAAGTTGTTCCAAACCTGAATGAATTTCTTTCTTCTCCTAAACACAAAACATATTTTAAAGAATGTGTAACTAAACAGTTGATCGTCCCCATTAGCTTCTATGGTATTTTTTATTCCGTACTGTCGAAGGCAACCATCAACTGTTTGGTTGCCCTTATTAGCTGTATCTTCTTTTATGTTCAGCAGAAGAAGGAAACTCATACAGCAAGTTTGGAGCAACTTCACTGTAAGTAAATGATGACAGAATTTTCATTTTCGGGTGAATTATCTACAGGTGGCATCAAGTTATTGTTTTGCAAGCCATTAGTGCTCTTTACCCAAATTATTTTCAGATTATTAATTACTACGATAAATTTATAGTAATTTATATCAGGAAGGCTTTTAAAATATGTTTGACCTCCCAGATCAATTTCTTGTGTGATGAAATATAAAAATTATTACTTATTTAGATTTTGTGGATCTGAAAAAGTATATTGGGAAAATGAATCGTTTACTACAGTTTTTTTTTTTTTTCACACAAATCCTGCAACCAGGTAACAATGGTTGCATCCAGTGTAGACACAGTGTTAGTATTCTGTTGCAGGTGACTGGTAAGCAGCTTGTGATGCCATCCACTGAAGTGGTAATATGTAATATGTGAATTTTTATTATTTTTTTTTTTTTGAATTGAGACACTAGAGCTTTGATTATTGAAAATATCTTTTTTACAGATATTTTCAATTTACAACCTGTCAATTCATTAATTTCTCCCGAAGGACATGAAAGTGAGTGGCTGGGTGAACAGGGAGGAGACCTGCACAATGTGCATTAGACATGAATAAAATGTCTTTTAGACATCAGTGTATTATAAATGTTTTTCACTGGTCCTGAAGTGTATTTAGATTTAACCATCTTTAACCAAAATTGAAGTATGAGTTTCTATCTTCTGTTAAGCACAAAAGGAGATATTGAAGAATATTGGTAACCAAACAGTTGCTGATAGCCATTGACTTCTATAGTATTTCATGGTATGGGCTTGTTAAGTGGTGCCGTAATGCATCTAACGAACGCACCAACGAATGTTGTTTCCAGGTCCAAACTCTCAGCAGCTGTTTATGAGCACTGTTTATTCATATTAAACATTTAAGCTAAACGTTTTCACATTTACGGTGTACACTACAGTTTCCGTGCCCACAGTGTCCCAAACACAAATAATTTTTAGATTTTTTTTATTTATATTGTCATTGTCTGGCTATCTGGGATTTCGGTATGGAGTTAAAGGGTAGTATTATATCAAATTGTGAGTGTATAGTTGGCACCGTATGTTGTTTTCTTGTGTCATCTGATGGAGCTTTTGGACCCGGAAGTCACGGAAGATGTGACGTGTGACATCAGACTTAACAAGAGAATGGAATTCAGTGGCTACTGTCAGTTGTTGTTACCAACATTCTATAAAATATATATATATTTTTGTGCTCAACAGAAATAGGAAACTCTTGCAGGTTATTAACAACTTAAGGTGAGTAAATGGAGACAGAATTTTCATTTTTGTGTCAACTATCAATTTAAATGTATGAAATATAAAATAAACATTATGTGGAGTTTCTCTCTGGCTCAGTGCCAGCCAAAGCGGAAAGGCAGCTTTAATTATACAAGTGTGATCTTTGGTTTTAGAAGGTATAAAGACTTTCCAAGTCAGAGAGCTCAAGTCCAGTGCAAGTCTTGCCTTGTGAGTCAATACTGTCAATCTAAGTTGAGTCGCAGGTCTTATTTAATTGTGTTGTGTCACAAATCATCAAATTTGGGACTCAAGTCCAAGTCATGCAACTCGAGTCCACAAGCCTAAAACTATGCTTTTAAGGAATAAAGTTTATGCAGTTACATTTTACACAAGTTTTTTACTGTTATTATAATTTATTTATTTAAATTAATAGAATTTGAAATCATTAATAAATCCAATGTTTAATCTGCATGACCTGCTTAAATGATTTCTCTCCTTTTGTTTTTGTCATTTTCACCCATTATCTTTAATCCCATTCCTGTTCATCTATATCCATACATCTCCACATTTTTAATCTACTTCCTACATGTCATCTGAAATAATTTTTCCTTTTAATTAAATTTCATATTTAATCCCATGTTTGTTTCTCTGCTGTCTAAATAAATCATCCGCTTTTCTACTCTTTCTACTCACCTTTCTATCTCTTCCTTGCACCTTTATTTTTTAATACTCCGCTCACTTTGACCCCTGACCTACCAAAGCTGTGTGCACCGGGGGCGTCCAGAGCCCCTTGACCTGCACTTGGGCATGTTCCTGCCGACGCTGTTGAACCAATCCTCACCTGCACAACTGGAAGCTTTCTTCATGCCGGCATGGAACTTGGAGATTATTGGCACCTACGCGCAGACTGAGATGGGGCACGGTAACAAATTTGGCACTCACTTACTTCTATACTGAGGCACTGGTTTGCATTGGATTACGTGGTCTTACATACTAGTGGATTGCAAGTGCACCTACACCTACAAGTGCAGCACATTTGTAAGACCTTTTGCAACTGTGTTGATATCCATTTTAGAATTAATGCTACGTTTGTGTTTGGCTGTTATCTGCTAAAGATAGCCAATTGATTCTCTAATTGTTTGTTAAAAATTTGTTATTTGTAATACAATCTGGAGAAGGTAATTTAAGTTAAAAAAAAAATTCACTGGTACTGTGAGAGAGTGTGTATAGGGTACTATCATGGAATATGGAATATAGAAAAAGGTCAGATTTGGCCTTTAACAAAGTGAATTGACACATGACTGTGAATAACAGTGTGTGTACAACAATCAGTATTTTCTTTTAGAGCATTTGGATGCACAATTCTTTTAAGTAAAACTTGCCAGAATTTTTTTTTTTTAACTCTTAACTATTAGCTCTGTGTCTGTATTGTTGTATGTAGTGCCAACTAACATTTGGAGGAATTCACACTGAGTGGCAGCACAAGATAGAGTTGACTTGTAACTGAGCAATTTACAGACAGTAAACAAATTGTATAAAACTAAAACATAAATTATGTTACCAAAAAAGTCAGACACCTACAAGGGTTACCTTCATGCTTTTTAAACTGAAATATTATAAATGCTGTTACACTGAACCACTAAGGGGATAAGAGCTTGTATTTTCCTCATGTTCATTTGCTCAGTCCCGATAATTGTTTCAATAACTGGCAATATTTGACTTTGTAACTGTATTAAATATGACTGAATTTCACTTTGATTTACTTGTATTAGATCTGTAGTAACAGTTGTCTGTGTTGTTTTGCATATATTACATCCTTTTAGGTACACACATTCGTGGTCTTGAAACCACTGCTACTTATGACCCTTCCACCCAAGAGTTTGTTTTGAACAGTCCAACAATCTCCTCTATTAAATGGTGGCCAGGTGGATGTGAGTAAGCTACGTTAAAATCACATCATTTTATGTTAAATATAAGATAGCACTGTATACATCTGATTACATATTATTATTATTATTATTATGATTATTTATTTATTTGTTAATTATTTATGTGTCCTCTTTATTTGTCTTTGTAGTGGGTAAAACCTCAAATCATGCTATAGTTCTGGCTCAGCTGTACACTCAGGGCAAGTGTCATGGCCTGCATGCCTTTATCACACCCATTCGCTGTATGAAGACACACATGCCACTGCCAGGTACAGAATCTTGAGTGGGTATATTTGTGTGATGATATCAGGTATATCAGATATATCACTCTCCACTAAATTTTTCAATCACTTGTTGCCTTTCAGATATGGGAATTGTATGTCAATACATAGGCCAATGCACATTTTTAATGGTTAGAAGTACGTTTTTCTGGTGAAGTTGAGTGTTTTATGTGCATTCGCTTGCTATGAAAAGTTATGCTGTGTAACTGGACCAAAAAGCCTTTTCATTCGACTTGCATAGATCCTATACAGTAGTGCAGTTTTAAAGCTTATGTTTAAAACATTGTTTTCCAGATCAAGATTGGTAAGTTTTAATGCATTAGTACACTGTAAAAAAAAATTGTTCCAAAAAGTTGTTTCACCTTAAAATAATTAGTTACCCCGCTGCCTTAATTTTTAGTTTAGTCAACTTGAAATTTTAAGTAACTTAATGTTATTTTAAGTGAAAACTAGAATATTTTAGTTCACTTAACTAAAAATTTTAGGCAGCAGGGTAACAAATTATTTTAAGTTGAAACAACTTTTTTTGTAGTGTAATTACAATCTTAGCCAAATGACCCTTTTGTGGCACCATTTGAAAAAGAACAGAAATAACTTGTACATGGTTATTTGTTAGATTTGTAAGAGGAAGCGGTGGTTGTGAAAGGCGCTAATTTCACAAAAAAAAAAATCCTCTAAGGACCTATCACTCCACAAAATTTGCTAAATGGTGAACTGGAAAGATCACACCCTTAGCTCTTTCTAGTCAAATATCTATATATAAACATAAGAGTGCCGCATAGCAAACAGTAAGTATATACCCCCCCCACCAAACACTGAACATTTTTTATTTATTGTTATTATTCAAATCTTTTGCCCTGGCAATGTTCATAAAATGCAAACTTTTTATTTTCAATTTAACAGCTCTACATTTAGATGATTAGATGTTTCATCATTTATTTGTTAATCTGATTTGTGTGTTGTATGTATGTGTACAGAATGAAGTTTGCAATAGTTAAGCCTGTTTTTTTTTTTCAGATCTGTGTTGTGTTTGAACAGGTGTAGTGGTCGGTGATATTGGCCCCAAATTTGGTTTTGATGAGGTAGATAATGGCTACTTGAAACTGGAAAATGTCAGGATTCCACGTGAGAATATGCTGATGAAGTATGCCAAGGTGAGCAGATCCTATCCACAAGGAAAGAAAAAAAAAGTTTACAATAATTGTGTTTGTGCTTGTGTTTAGAGTTTGTTAACAAAATCAGGGAAGATCTCTAATTTTAAACTGTCTACAATTATGTTTGCTGCATTTTTTTTTTAAATGAAGCCTTAGAATTATTCTATTGTTTATTTATTTATTTTATTTATTTATTTATTTTGTGAATGTACTGTTGAGCTGTTTTGTATTGTTTGTGATGTGTAGTTGAAATGGTGGCAGGTGAGTTTCTCCTGCACAGAAATTAATAAATCTTTCTAACCTAAACTATATTAACTGGGTTCCAAGATACAGAGACAAAATCTAATTTAATATTTACAAATCATGCTGAAATAAGATGAATTAGCACTTGGTGTACATGGTATTTATGCCAGCTCAAGTGCATTCTGTCCGTAAAACTTTGTGGTATATGTGTTTGTGTAGGTTGAGCCAGATGGTACGTATGTGAGGCCTCCTAGTGATAAGCTCACATATGGCACCATGGTGTTTATTCGCTCCATGATAGTGGGGGAGTCAGCACGAGCACTATCCAAGTCCTGCACCATCGCCATTCGTTACAGTGCAGTCCGACACCAGTCTGAATTACGCCCAGGGTGGGTCTCTCTCAAACACAAACACATACAATGTTGTATTTTCCTTTGAAACTTTTGCTCATTTATAGCATGTGTGTGTGTGTATGTATATATTTTATACATATAAATATGTTATATATTTTAGGTGAATTAAATGACTTTTCTTTTTGTTTCATTTAGAGAACCAGAACCACAGATCCTGGACTATCAGACCCAGCAGTATAAACTCTTTCCTCTGCTGGCCGCTGCCTATGCCTTCCACTTTGTGGGGCAATACATGAGTAAAACATACCATCGCATCTCAGGAGACATTAATCAGGGTGACTTCAGTGAGATGCCAGAGGTATGCAGAAATATGTTCTTAAAGGGGTCATCGGATGCCCATTTTCCACAAGTTGATATGATTCTTTAGGGTCTTAATGAAAAGTGTCTAATATACTTTGTCAAAATGAGCTCTGCAAAAATCATCTCATTCTAAGGTGTTGTTCCTGTAAATGCAAATGAGCTCTGCTCGCCCCGCCCCTCTCTTCTCTCTGTGGAATGACAATCTTTTTTACTTTAGCCGCATTTAGCCGTGTTTAGCCGCTACACTTCCTAACTACCATGTTATAAGGAAAGGCGTTCGCAAAGATTCATAAAAAAATGCTTATACACACTTCTGCTTTAAGTGAAGCTGCATCACGAATGATTTGCGTGAACATAGACGGATATAAGTAAATTGGGAGGCGCATTCCATTCACAAACAAATGTAATCCACTGCATCTTCAGCGGCTCAGATGTCGGGAGTAAATGACGACCACTATGTTCATTATTACATCCACACAACACCTCAATCGCTCAATCTGAGATATTCTTGTCTAACTTACATCCCTGCTTCGGCATCGAAACAAGGAAAGTTAATGGACCGTGACAGCTGGTCTGAGGTAAGAGCTCATATCAACTATCGTGTGAGCGGCCTCTGTCGGTGTGACGGCACACCGACAGGCATCTGAGAACAGCTCGATTTGAAAAAGTTAAAAAAAAATCCACTTCATGGATTTTTATCATTATAGGGTAGATTTGTACATACACTGCCAACACACATTAATGTTCAAACAACATGAAAAAGTGAAGTTTGCATCCAATGACCCCTTTAAAAATATATATATAATTTATACATGTTCATGAGTTTTATGTGCTTGCATATGCTTTGTAGCTCAATTTCAGTGTCTTGATTAATCTGTGTGGGTTTTTTTTTTTTTTTTTTTTTTTTTTTTTGTATTTCTCCACTCTATTCTTTCTGTAGCTGCATGCCCTATCTGCAGGTCTGAAAGCTTTTACCACCTGGGTGGCAAATGCAGGAATTGAGGTTTGTCGCATGTCATGTGGTGGTCATGGTTACTCCCGCTGCAGCAGTTTACCTGACATCTATGTCACCTTTACACCAGCCTGCACTTACAAGGGAGAGAATACGGTTATGATGCTGCAGACAGCTAGGTAAAAAAAACAAATTTTGAGTTGCAAAGAATAAAATGGATGTCTGTGATTTCATGTAGCGATTTTTAATTTCACAATTAAAAATAACATTTGAAGCTGTCATGTGGATGTTGCTCTAGTTATTGTATATAACAAACGTCTAAACAAATTAGAAGTGTTCCTGTCAGAATTAGAATTCTCAACGGACAAAATTATTTGCTGTTTTTAGACAGACTAAATTTGCTTCCTGCGAAAAATAATGTTTTACTTTGCCTGGCCTGGCCCGCATTTGTGCATTTTGAATATTGTTTTAAAGATTGCACTTGACTGAAGAGTCTGGAGAGAGGGCTAGCTGAGATATATATTAAAAATAGAAATGATACAGTCTGGCAGAAAAACAGACAAAAATAGAATAGAAAATTATTTTAAGCTGAACAGAAATAGAAATAATTGTTTCAGTAGGGGTTAAAAAGGTATATAATGTCTATGTACAGTATAGTGTTATGTTGTGTGAATAAGTTTTTTTTTCTAGATATTTTATTTTCAGTTTCTAAAATTGCCCTTAAAATAATATAAAGGTAATTACAATGTTCAAGAAAATTTCCATGTATGTCAATGAACTGACTGATTTGTACTACTTTTGTTACCTAACATGTTCTGTTGATTAGGTATTTGATGAAGAGCTACAAACAAGCACGGGCAGGCCAGCAGTTGACTGGCACCGTTTCATACCTGAATGAACCTCAGAGCAGGATACAGCCCCATTCTGTGTCCTCACGGCCCACTGTTGTCAATATTAATGACCTGGCCAGCCTTGTGGAGGCATACAAATTCAGAGCTGCGAAGTAAGTTGGATCCAAAAAAAACTTTTTTTTTTTTTTTTCAACACAGGTAGTAAATTTGCCATTGATAACCTTTGTTAGCGGGGTCATCGGATGCCCATTTTCCACAAGTTGATATGATTCTTTAGGGTCTTAATGAAAAGTCTATAATATACTTTGGTTAAAAATTTTCAATGATTGTGGAAAACAACACCCTTTTTACCTCAAAATCGCTCAATCGGAGATATTCTCTTACATCCCTGCTCTGGCATTGAAACAATGGAGGTCGGACTGTTACAGCTGATCTGAGGTAAAACGCTCATACCAATCAACTATTGTGGGAGCGGCGTCACACCGACGGGCATCTGAGAATGGCTCGATTTGAAAAAGGGGATATTATTTTTACAGATTAATTAAAAACCACTGCATGGATTTTTATCATTATAAGGTAGATTTGTACATACACTGCCAACACACATTAATGTTCAAACAACATGTAAAAGTGAAGTTTGCATCCGATGACCCCTTTAAAACTGTGAGCACACGTAGCACATAGAATTTTCCAGAGACTTGAGAATGTTTTTAAAAAATGCTCACAGGCTAGTCGAAATGGCAGCTAAGAACCTCCAAGCAGAGCTACAGCACAGCAGGAGCAATGAGGACGCCTGGAACAACAGCTCCATTGATCTAGTCAGAGCATCTGATGTAAGGACTCTAAAAATTAACCTTTGAGCCATAATGCTAAAACAGGGGTGTCCAATCTTGGAGGGCCACTGGCCTGAAAAGTTTTGCTGCAACCCCAGTTAAACACACCTAAACTAAGGTAATCAGGATCTTAGGTACATGAGTACATCTGAAAACCTAGGCAGCTGATTTGCTGCCTACCTGCCCTATCAGGTATTTAGCTCAGCTGTCACAAGATTGGACATCCCTGTGCTAATGCAGTTTTTTTTTACCTGTTAATTAGAGCCTAGTTTAGACTGTCACTCAAAATCGGATTTTTTTTTTTTCAGATTGGAATCCGATCATATTAAGCTATATTTGGCAAAAAAAAAGAAAGAAATATGATTTTTACAAATGTTTACAAATTACATTTCTAGAAATCCTTTTCAGTCTGACCACTCTAATTGAATTTAGCTTTTTGGCTATGTCACTTTCTCATGTCACGTAAAACGTAAATGCGTAAGGCAGTGTTTGTAGAAAACATTCTGAATGTCTTTACGGAAACATAGTTGTGTTGTTGCGAAGTGTGAGTTGAGCGGAAAATGACAGTAGACTGCTGGCCTACACACCAAGCAGAGACGGCAACAGGGAATTAAAAGTTCACTTCCAGAACAAAACTTTACAGATAATTTACTCACCCCCTTGATCCAATATGTTCATGTCTCTGTGTATTCCGGTTCAAGACAGTTAGGGTAGATTGAAAAACATCGCTGCAGTAGTACCGACCCAGTGTTTAGGTGAACGTGCAAAGAAGATCAAATGGCCTTTACAAAAAAAAAAAAGTAAAACTGCAATGTAGGACGATTTTGAAGTTAGAGAAGAAAATGAGAGGGGAGTTTTTCAACCTAACTGTCTTGTAATACAGAGAGTACACGCAAAGCTAGATAAGACAAGCATTTGAGGTTAAAAAGTATATAAATTGTAATTTTTTTTTAGAAAATAATCGATTGTTTCGCTAAATAAGACACTTCTTCCTTTGCTGGGATTGTTCAGAGCCCTTTGAAGCTGCGTTTAAACTGCATTTTGGAAGTTCAAACTTGCGGGCACCACAGAAGTCAGCTATATGGAGAGAAATCCTGAAATGTTTTCCTCAAAAAACATAACTTCTTTACGACTGAAGAAAGACATGAACATCTTGGATGACAAGGGTGTAAGTAAATTATCTGTAAATTTTTGTTCTGGAAGTGAACTACTTCTTTAAGCTGCACACTCCAGCTGTCTACATGTCTGCCACTGACACATTAGACATAATAATCCAGTGCAACAGCAACATGCTGTCAAGTTGTTAGACCAAATCTTGCAAACTCTTGCTATTGTTATTTTTTGGCATAGGCATACCAACCCAACATTATTGCTACAGAATGCGGATATTCCATAAAAACAAAAGCACACCATGGGAGACACAAATCGGATCTGAACAGTTATAATACACATTGCAACCAGTGAATCATTTACATTAGATTCCATATGAATACACAATAAATTGGATTTGGGGCTGACAGTGTGAACATGGCTTAATTGTTTCAGTATACAAAACCCATTAAATAATTTAATTACAGAAGAAACAGATTTGTACAGATTCAGCAGTGCAGAATTTGTTTTAGAGCTGTGTTTTGATAAATTCCACTTCATTGTCTCTCTACAGGCCCATTGTCATTATGTGGTGGTGGAGCTGTTTTCTGCTAAACTTAGTGAGATTGGGGATACAGCTGTTCACTCTGTGCTTTGCAGTTTGGCTCTGCTTTATGCCCTTCATGGAGTCACACAGAACTCTGGAGACTTTTTACAGGTTATACAATACAGTACAAAACACATTTAGTTTTTAAAATTTTCCCAACCCACAATGGCAGATATTTTTAGCCAGGATATTTTTAGAGGGGTGGCCAAGCAGGGGCCAGCAACTAGTTTGGAGTGGGACAGAAATCTTCATTATTTGAACATAAATACTGGACTGTAATAGTGCCTACAACACAGCCATTTTTACTTAAATGTAATTGAGATAGATTAGATCAAGTAATACTGAATGAATTTGACATTTTTTTGAATTATTCCTCAGCTCTAGGCTTATTAATAGACAAGAAGCTCATACTGCAGCCTAAGGTTCAGCTTGCTCAGTCAGCTTGGTTCTGGTTCCCAAAAAATAGTTTTGCTTCATTGCATTCTTATATAGATGCAGATAACTTCATTAATTCATTGAATAATAAAAAAAAAAGTATGGTTTTAAGGTTTTGTTAAACACCAAGAAAAAGCAACAACAACCGACAATTAAAAAAAAACAGCTGAACTGCCTCAGTAATGTATACAGAGAAATTATAGAAAAAATTAAGATATGTAAAAAAATATTATGTAAAAAGAATATTCAGAATTGCTTTATAAATCAGATAATATTAAAAGTAGAGGAAAATAAATGTACAGTAAAAAAGAAATGGGGGTTAAAGGATATACAATCATTAGTTTACCCCCAAATAGTTTAAAAAAAGATCCCTATGTGGCTTCAAATCTTTTTTGTGAGCTAAGCTTACTAAAACATAACCATTCTATTTCAATAATATGTAGCATCTCATTTAGCCATCTCTTAAAACAAGGGGCCTGTGAAGATTTCCAATTAAGCAGTATTACCTTTTTGGCAGCAATCATGCCCACCATTAGAGCCTGCTGGTAGTTATGAGGTAAAGTACCCATCAACTCAGAACTATCAACATCAACTATCCAAAAATAGCCAATTTGTGGTCACGTTGAATGTTCATTTAAAAATGTCCTTAAAGTGCTCCTATTATGCCATTTTAAAGGTTGCTAATATTGTTTTATGAGTCTCCTAAAACAGGTTTACATGTATGCAAGGTCAAAAAACACTTTAGTTTTCTCCAAAAATAGATTTAATTTGACCTAATTTCTGAATGATTCGTAAATGACTCGTGCAAAGCAGTTCGAAGAATCAGTCTCTCTAAACCCCTCCTTTCCGTGAGCCCTCACTGCTGTGATTGGTCAGATGGCGCAGTCCTTTATGAGTGGTCTACCGCGTATAAAACAAATTTACTTTCACAGCGTAGGATACAGCGTCTTCTCGACATGACATAAACCACATGGAAATTTTACGGTGTTTGTGGGCGGGCAAGTTGTTTGTGACGTGAATGTGGGTGGACATTATACAAACGTGTTACTTCGTGACGTATAGCCTCAACAGAATAAGATTCGCATTCCTGACGACTTGTTCAGGCGATTGTGAGCCGACTCTTTTTTTTGATAGACAATAACTTTATTTATCGTGCACTGTCAGTTTCACAACTTTGCAGCACTTTAAAAAACAATTAAAAAATGCTTGACCAGAAGTCATATAAAATAGGACAACACCAAAATAAATGTGTCAGTCACCCTTCTGCCATCTTGCACCTATCACATTGAGGTGATATGGAGGTAAATATTTTGTGCAATCTAGTTTTGGAGTAGTGAAGGCGGTGGCGTGGTGGCTCAGTGGGTGGCACTGTTGCCTCACAGCAAGATGGTCCCTCGGCTGAGACTTGAACCAGAAGTTTGCATGTTCTCCCTGTGTCTGTGTGGGTTTCCTCCGGGTGCTCCGGTTTCCTCCACAATCCAAAGAGATGCAGTATAGGTGAATTGGCCATCTAAACTGACCATAGTGTGTGAATGAGTGAGTGATTGAGTGTGTCCCAGCACTGGGGATGCACAAGCTAGTGCACTATCAGGGCTGGGTTGTGGCAGGGAGGGCATCCGGCGTAAAACGCGCCACATCAGCTGTGCGGATCACTCCGCTGTGGCGACCCCTGATTAAGGGAGCAAGGAGAGAGAAGGAGAGAAAGAGAGAGAGTTTTGGAGCAGTGAAGCCGGTGCTTTGAGAGTGTGCATGTTTGCATGACAACTTGATTGCTGTGTACACTCTCTGCCACTCAATCCAAACTTTAGACCCATTATATCAAAATTGTGACATCTAGTCCATATTTGTTACTTTGAGAAGTTTTATGTGCTAGTGTACTCCTGAAAGTTGACAAAAAATTAATTTGAGGCAGATACACCCATTTGCAGTCTTTCTGTTCTGGTAAAATGGACAAAAAACAATTTGACTCTGAGACATATTTTTTGTTTAATATAATGCTGTCTGGAATGAGAATATCCTATTCATGGGTTGTGTCTCATGATTCACATCTGTGCCTCATAGATTTGTGGAATGCCCCGGATATGGAGAGTGCTAGATAAACAGACTTCAAGTTTAACATTTGTGTTCTAGGAACAGCTGTTCCTGATCATTTTTTTCTTTGTCAGGCTGGTCTGCTAAGTGTTTCTCAGCTGGCTCAGATTTCACAGAGGCTGAAGGGTCTTCTCTCAGAGCTGAGGCCCAATGCAGTGGCTCTGGTTGATGCCTTTGACTACCGTGATGAGATGCTTAATTCTGCTCTGGGGAGATATGATGGCAACGTCTATGAGCACATGTTTGAGTGGGCCAAGAAGTCGCCTTTGAACCATACTCAGGTGCATATTCAGTGCATTTGATGTGTGTATTGTATTCATTTATGGTGATGCATGTTAAATATTTCAGAAGAACCTATGACTTCACGCATTTATTCATTTATTTGTTTGTTTTTAAGGTGCACGAGTCCCACCACAAGTACCTAAAGCCACTACGATCCAAACTGTAAGAAGTGCCTTTATGGGAGAAAGGGAAGAGCCTGTCCAAGAAAACTAATACCACTAGCTCTGCTCTCCACCACCACTGGGTTTTCTGGTCATCTACTGTAGAAAAGAAATTTGTCAGTGAAGAGATTCTATTTAATTTTTAATGGATATGGTATTCGAATTATTTAGAGCAGTAAGCCATGATTGCCTTCTCTGTGCACTTAATGATAATTTCAAGTTAAACCACTTAAATTACTTTTTAATTGTATAGATTCTTGTAGTTTATAATATTTTCTAGAGGAAGTAATGTTACAGTAAACATACCCATGATGCTTCAGATTCAAATTCAAATTATGAGACCATATTTGGATAATTTTCTTGGTCACGAACTTAATGAAATACTCAAAGTGAATATTGCAATATACATACTCTGAATAATTTTTGAGTTTGAACTGATTATTTACTGAATAATGAATAATCTGACGGTCAGACATCTTAGCATCTCTTAAAATCATGCCTTAAGAATCTCAGTCAGGAATGTTTTTCTTTTCTTTTTCTTTTTCTTTTCTTTTTTTTTTTTTTGTAGCGACAATCCAAATCAATGTACCGTATTAGTATTGTATGCAATATTAGTTTTATTGCAATTATTTACACCATTTACATAGTGACATCATTTGTTTGCTGATAATTTTTGTTTTCCACACTGTTGTTATTTCAACTCTTTTGCTACATTAATAAAGGAATAAATCAACATTTACAGTGCTGTTTAAATAGCTGATCTTTCATTTATGAATGTCGGTATTGCAATTTGCATTTCTAACCACAATTCAAAGATATATATGTTGTAGTTAGATGATATTTTCACCTCTTTTCAAAACCTAATAAAAATTCACTCTGAACGGCTCTTTTATGGTAGTCAAATCAGAATCAGAAATACTTTATTAATCGAAATGAGGTTTGTTACCACACACAGACGTGTCAAGGCATTTGGCTACAGTTGTCGTATTCCTCTTGTTAAGCCACTCCTTAACCACAGACAATGTCAGAGGCGTCTTACCTGGGCTAAGGAGAAGAAGAAATGGACTGTTGCCTAGTGGTTCAAAGTCCTCTTTTCAGATGAGAGCAAGTTTTGTATGTCATTTGGAAACCAAGGTCCTAGAGTGTGGAGGAAGGGTGGAGAAGCTCATAGCCCAAGTTGCTTGAAGTCCAGTGTTAAGTTTCCACAGTCTGTGATGATTTGGGGTGCAATGTCATCTTGAAGAGTGGACAAAGAGAAGCATCCCCTCCTGCATTCTGGCAAGAGAAGGAATTATTTGGATTGTCTTTTAAAAGTAATGGATGCCATGTGTGTGGCAGGCCCGGCAAGTTGAGAAGGGTCTGGCTGCAGACATGACCTGCACTCTCAGACGCCTGCACTCTCAGACAACTGCACTTCCGAAAGTGACGTCACTAGCAGTCGATTTCATTTTTACTTTATTTTATTTATTTATTTTTTTTTTAATTGAATCTCTCAGTATTTTACAACAGTAGCCAGGTGGTGAAGACAAGAAAAAAATTACAAACTAAATTACAGTGCCACTCAAAATCGCCACCTGCACTCTCAGCTACCTGCGACGTCACTTGCAATCCACACAAATGGTGCGTGTTGCCAATGGAGACAAGACGCTGTGGTCGTTAAACGATTAAAACTAATTTAATAGCATAACGTACAGGGTGCTGCAAGTCATCTGTAGGAAATAAAAACAAGACCCGCAAATCCGTGGCCACAGAACAGAATATGAACGCAATGCGCAAAGTCTCTCGTTAAGCTTTTTCCTCACGTAGAAAACCATAAACAATTGATATGGCTTACTGTATTAAGATATATTAAGTGCCATTAAACGATCAAATTTGTAATATAGTTTATTAATTTAGTGTACTTCAAGGCAAGCATATGGCCATGAATTTTCACTTTTATACTTGCCCAGCAAACGCTTAATGTGGTAAAACGGACTAAGATGGTAAAGACTAAATTCAATATAAACCTTACTCTTGTCAAACGATATACCAGCAGATATGAACGCGCCATAAGAAAGGCAGTATGTGATATTAAAAGGATCAACTCTGTATAGACAAGCAGACGAGCCCAGAAAGCAATGTGTTAAATAGACTATTTCCTCCCATACAAAATCAATATAAACAAAAGACAATGATATAAAACAGCTGTAGAGATTGTTCTTTATGGGAAAATGCGAATGTACGCAACATTGCGTTTATTCTGGGCTCACCTGCTTGTGTGTAGTTGTTTTAATAATGAATAGGAGCATATTGAGTTTAGTCTTTGTCATCTTAATCCGTTATGCCACATTATGCCACGTTTTGCAAAGGAAAACACTATATAGCCTACATATACATTATATTAATAACCTGTATATTGAATTTGATCTTTTAATTTCATCTTAATACACTGAGCCATATTAAGTGTTAATGGTTTTCTACGGGTGGAAAACGCTTAATGAGAGACTTCATATTCTCTCATGCATATTCTGCTTCATACTCATATTCGTTCATATTCTGTTGTTCTGTGGCCACGGATTTGCGGGTCTTGTTTTTATCTCCTACAGATGACTTGCAGGACCCTGTATGTTATGCTAAATTAGTTTTAACCAACACAGCGTCTTGTCTCCACTGGCAACACGCACGATTTGTGTGGATTGCAAGTGACATCGCAGGTAGCTGAGAGTGCAGGTGGCGATTGCGAGTGGCATTGTAATTTAGTTTCTTTTTTCTTGTCTTCACCACCTGGCTACTGTTGTAAAATGTTGAGAGATTCGATTAAAAAAATATATATATATATATATAAAATAAAGTAAAAAATAAAATAGACTGCAAATTACGTCATTTGCAGAAGTGCAGGCGTCTGAGAGTGCAGGTGTCTGAGAGTGCAGGTGCATGTCTGCAGCCAGATCCTATTGGGGCAAGTTTCCTGATGGGCACAAGGATTGTGTACTGTGTCTGGGCCTCACCCACGCAGAGGCGGCACTGGAAGGATCTGATTGCTGGCCTGCGAGGACCTGCCAATCAGGACCCTTTGTGTGAGGCTGGCCATTGTATGCAATATCCTAGCCCCACTTCTGCCTCTCTGAATGAGGAACTCTTGAACATCCTCATGGAGGCTGTTCAGGAAAGAAAATAATAATTTGTCGCCTTCCAAGCCATGTCGAGCAACAGCTCACATTGCTGAGAAGGCATACATCTCGGCGGGACATGCAGCATCTGCCTTCCACTTGATGGCAGTCCTGCAGGTCTTCCAAACACGACTCCTTAAGTCCCTGGACGAGGAAGGGCCGGAAGACCTGGCCCTGCGCGCAGCTAAGAAAGTCGCCCAAGTAGTTGGCCGGAGTATGAGCAACCTGATGGTTCTGCACCGATGAGGCTCACCGCAGCATCTAGTAGACGCAGAAAAGGCACCCAAATGGCCTCTTCGGGGACACGGTGGAGGCATTCTCTGAGAAGTTCGCCAAGGCACAGAAGCAGTCCAAGATGCTGCCGCATCTTCTCCCTAAACATCCCAGTGCTTTACCTAGGGCGAGGTCGAGATCGTCATCTGGTCAACGGCCCCGAGCCACAGCTCCATCAGAGGGAGCCTAAGAAGTCACGCTACAGAGTGAGATCAACCTCCCATCATCAAGGGCGACCAGTGGACAAAGAGGCGCAGCGTTCCTGATTTCTGTGCTAGGAGGAGAGGAGCACTGTCTGCAGGCGACCGCGAGCCAGCAAGCAGGAGAGTGCGTTCCCTCTTCAAGCTCCCTCAGTGTGTTTGTGTAAATGTTATGTTGCCAGTGTGTTCAGTTGCAATAAACACCAAACCAAACATGCCTTGTCAAAAGAGCTCTTTTCCTCCTCTGTCTCTAAACCACAATATAACAGATGGTGGTGTGTGTTTCTGTGCAGGAAGCTGAGTCAGAGTGAGAGCATTCATTCAGACGTCGATGTTTCACCGGCGACTGGTGCGCAGCGTCAGTTCGCTTCAATTTGCTTGCAGGCTGCCCCGCTTCAGTAGCGTGGTTATGTCAGAAGTGTCAGAGCAGAGCACTCTACTGCTTCGAGCAGAAATCTCCTCCCTCATAGCCAAGCAGGCAGTCGAGATAGTGCCCGAAGCACAGAGAGAGAGCGTGCTATATAGACACTACTTTCTTGTCCCGAAGAAGGACGGGGGCTGAACAGAACGCTGGCGAAGCACACGTTCAAAATGATTACAGCGAAGCAGATCCTCGTGCACATCCAGCCCGAGGACTACTTCATACCAGTAGACATGAAGGATGCTTATTTTCGTATTCAGATAGCCCCTCATCACAGGCATTTTCTGCGATTTGCATTCAAAGGTGTTGCTTAACAATTCAAAGTATTACCATTCAGGCTGGCCCTCGCCTCCCGTACGTTTACGATGTGAAAGAATGCAGTGCTTTTCCCCCCTGAGGCTCGGTGGTATGCACGTGCTGAACTACCAAGATGATTGGCTTATCATCGCCCAGTCGAGAAGCGTGCTCAAAGACCACAAGCACAAACTCCTCGCACATTAAGCGCACCTAGGTCTGTCTGTGAACACGCAGTAGAGCGCGCTTTAGCCCAGCTATTTGATTACATTCTTGGGAATGATTTTAGACTTGCGCACGATGCTCGCACCATTATCAGCACAGAGGGCTCAGTCCATTCGCGATACACTGGCCATTTTTGTGCAGGGCAGAGCGCACACTTTTCCCCTGAAAACCTTTTAGAGATTGTTGGGGCTGATGGCAGCTGCAGCCTCTGTCTGTCGTCTGGGCTTGCTGCATATGAGGCTGCTTCAATTACGGTTACAGAGTTGGGTCCCACAGCAAGCGTGGAGATCTGGAACAGAGCGCCTTGTCATAACGTGCTCATGTCTGGAGGTGCTGGTTCAACACAGCTATGTATGAGTAAGGGGTGGTTATGGGCAGAGTGGTCAGGCGGATAGTAGTGACAACAGACTATGTTAAGAGCTCAGGTTATCACAATACGTAATGTCGAGAGACTCGATAAGGGAACGTCTCCGGTTACTCAACGTAACTGTGGTTCCCTGAGAGAATGGAACGAGACATTACGTAAACTGTCATGTGAAAGAAAACTCCATCAGAGCCTCAACGTCGTTCGTACAGTCGAAAGAATCTGAGGTAAATTGGTGCCCGAATTCGCATATATATCATCTGAGCCCGGCAAACAGGCGAATGCTCGAATGCCATTGGCTATGGCAAAGCAATACAGTGATTCAATCAGGCTTCAGCATTTTCGAGGAAAGGGATTTCCACATACATAATGTCTCGTTCCCTTCTCTCAGGGAACCACGGTTACGTTGAGTACCCGGAGACGTTTTCCTATGCGTTTGATTCTGCACAGGTGAGTACACAGAAGCTACTTATTGCTTGAATTTCCTAATGAAATGGACAGAATTTGAAGTCTGAGACTGTTTCGTATCAAAAGTAAAGCACAATGAAACACACCTGAACCAGCTAACACAAAGCTACAATAGGCTAGCTATTGCTATTTATTGGAAGGAAGGCGTACTTTTCACCAGCTGAAAACAGCATAGACTGAAAGATCGATTTGGATTTAAGAATTGATATTGGTTCAACTAAATGAGAATTTTTTTTGTTTGTTTACCCAACCGTAGCGTATTTTGTTATTTAAAACACTGCACTGTTGTCCTGTAGGTTCATAATTAAGTTGGCCTAAGCAAGCCAACTTACTAAAATGCTATTTAAACTTCTTCTTCTGAGACTAAATTATCAACTCTAACTCCTCCTAGAGCTTTAACTCTAAAACCACCAAACTTTTGACTGTTCTGAAGTTTGTTGCTGTATATTTTCTAACTGATCATGTCAGGGATCTGGAAGGAGGACCCAAATGCAGAGTGAATGACAAGGGTTTGACAACACAGACTGATACAAGAGGGAAGTGAAGTGCACAGGTAATAAAACAGCAGGAACCTGATAGACAATGGGACAGCTAGGGGAGACCACTGGAACAGCCTCGGACATCAACCGGTAGAATACACTGGCAGCAGAGGGAACGTCAAGACCAGGCAAATACTTGTTAGCAGACAAGGTGCCAGGCAAGGGGAACCAGTGGGCAGGAAACGGTCAGGACAGGAACTCTAACACCACAAGACAAGACAGAACAAGGCTCCACAGGAACACAAGTTACTCCAAGGCAGGCAGGGGAATAAATAAATAAATAAAATAGTTACTAAATTAACATCATAAATACTTAAAGATAACCAAAAATGCAAACAAGACCAGGATTAGAAGAATACTAAAATTACAACAAAAGACAAAAAAGGACACAAAAAAATAAAAAATAAAATAAAAAATCCAAAAAACTAGGAGCAAGACAAGCACATAGAATACACAGGACTTGACAGGGACTAGACAAAACTAGGGCACAAGATCAACCAGACAAGAGGGAAGGAAGACATACTCAGCCATATCCACAGAAACAAAGACAGTGATAGTGAGGGTGAGAATGACTACGAACCGGCAAAAACAAGAGGGCAAGAGGAACTATAAATAGGGAGAAAGACACGAGGAACAGGTGAGAGCAATTAAACTAACAAGGACTCAACAAGGGCTAACAAGAGGGTGTGGTAGAGGAAACAAGGAGGAGGGGCTAGAGAAGCAGATGGCTGACAAAACATCAACAAGTGCTGACACAAGACAACATAGACACAGAAAACAAACAAGACAAACTGAGTGTTAGGGCAGAACCCTGACAGATCAGACTTACGGTTTTCCTAACAATGATGATTAAAACTGGGAAAAATTCCACAGACTCCCATAGACAGTGACGGAATATTCAAATGAGCCGAGACTATTCAAACTCCAACTGTCAAATCTCCCAGAATCCCTTGAGACTAATTAAACTTCCCTTCTATGTACTATATTTCTAATCCATTGAGACTCATTCAAACTCATCTATCTATCTATCTATCTATGGCTAGCAACCAGAATCATGCTAGTAACTTGCTAATCATGCTAGAAACAAGCTAACAGCTTGATAATCATGATAAAAACATGCTTGCAACTTGCTAACCATGCTAGAAACATGTAAGCAACTTGCTAATAATGCTAGAAACATGATAGCAACCTGTTAATCATGCTAGGAACATGTTAACAACTTTCTAATCATGCTGGAAACATGCTAGCAACTTACTAATCATGCTAGAAACATGCTAGCAACTTGCTAATTATGATAAAAACATGCTAGCTACCTATCATGATAGAAACATGCTAGCAACTAGCTAATCATGTTAAAAACATGTTAGTAACTTGCTAATCATTATAACAACATGCTAGTTACATGTCAATTATGTTAATAACATGCTAACAACATGAATCTATCTGAGACTGTTTTGCTTTCAAAACATTAAAACTTTAACATTTTACAACTACTTTAAACTTCAAACTACTTCAGACTGAAAACCATCAAACTTAATTTTTTTTTCTTTTCTTAAAACTTTTCTTTTCTTAAAACTTCTTAAACTTTTTTTAACAGACTTTCTGGTCCGGCTTTCTCAAGCCAACTTAAAGTTTGTCTTGACAAACTTTTTTTTATCTAGTTAAAAACGAAAATGTGAACAAAAATAAAAGTGATTAAATGTGTTATTTTAATTAAAATATGAAAATTAAAATGACGGGTAATAGATATATATAGATATGTATATATACATATATAGATATGTGTCGACCATGTATGCCAAGCTGAATATCTGTGAACATCAAACAAATCTTCGTATCTGGTCAAATAAATTGATTCAGTCTTCCAGGGATGACACCCACTGCAGATGATCCATTGACCAGCATTTTTTTTTTCAAATATGTTCCACTGACGAAACAAACTAATCTACATCTTGAATGGCGTGAGGGTGCATATATTTTCAGCTAATTTTAATTTGGGGTGAGCTAGCTTCTTTAAAATTTTGTCTAAGTAAGCAAACCCGCTACCATTCGTAATCAATTAGTCATTCATTCTTACTAATCTCTAAAGTTAACTGTTAAAGCAAAAATTGAGGTGTGTGCGGGCTGTGATCTAGCGGTTGTAGATGAGCCACTCTCCCAGTTTCCAACTCGACGTCATGTAGGAAGCGTACCAGGAAGGGAGGAGAAATGAGCCCGGGCTTCCTCATATCACTCTTTCATAAAAACAATTTAAGTATACAAGCAACTTACTACACGTAACATTACATAATTGAGATCATTTTTAAAGGGTTAAACGTTTTTCCAAGTTAGTCCCGAAAAATCCGAATTCTCCTGCTGAATGTGTGAATGAAATAAAAGCGAAACGCGTGAAGTGCTAGAACACACAGGAAAGAAGAGAAACTGGTGTCTTAAGGTCAATGGAGCGCTTCTGGAGGACGTGCACTCATCTATTATCTGTTAGGTAAGACAGTAATAATGGATCCTCCTAGCTGTTTTGAATCAAAATCTACATGTATGTTAAAGATAACGACCAGCGGGAGTTAAACGAGTTCAGTCACTTAGACTAACTACCGTTGTTATCAGATACTTTCTGTTACGAGCTCGATATACCTTACAGCCTATATGTCTGTTCACAAAACCCCTCGCGTCTGCGTGTAATTCGAGCGACTTTTTCTCTTTTGTCTTTGTGAATTGCTTATGTTGAGGAAGCGGTTATGAAATGGATTCATAGCGGTTTTAGATAATGCAACGTTACAATAGAAGCATCAGTTACTTATGCGAACTTTACATGAAGGCCACGCCGTGAACAAAGAAGTCCGTGGCAAAAATACAATAAAGATACAATAAAATATGTAATTTCTTGAGCCCATGTGCCCTAGAACACTAAATAACATCTTTACACTGTAGTTGTTGTACTATTTTAACAAACTTGAAGAGTCAGGAAAGTTCTGTTGGACCACAAACATCTGCTGAAGAGAGAAGTAGGAACTGCATGACTAGATGTTTATAGATGAAACCACCTTGACAACCTCAAAATACATATAACAAAGTATAAATTGAATTCTTGCATGATTTCTTTAGGTTCAGTCTCTTGTCCTCTTTATGTCCTTACATGGCTTGTTTGACAACATTTTAACATGCTTTTAACATGTTTTTACTTGTAGATCTAAATCAAATATGTAGAGACATTTAGGGCAGGCTCACCGTGTCATGGCATGTCTGCTGGAAAACAAGAATTTAGTCCATTCTAATAACTAATTTAAATGTCTTATCTTAAGAGGTTTTCATCCTGTTCATCATGCTCACAATCATCCCCTCCAGATGACTGATCATCCCAGATTTTTAAAGACAGACAATCACTGGCTTGCTTTTTGTAGTATAATATTTTTTTTTATGATTTCTACAGTTACTGTATACCGTTATTCAAATAATTTAGCCCAGGGAGTGCTGAGGAATGTGCACAGGGCTTTCCGCTTTGCAAGTTCAGACTTGCTCCTCCATTGAACAGATACAGTATTTTTTTTTTCATCTAATTTGTTTTGTATTCATTTTTTGTATTAGAAATTTGTTTATTATTTATTCACTCAAATGTCATTCCAAGTTTGCCTTTTTTCCTTCAGATTTTTTTTTTCCTATACAATGAAAGTCCGTTTCCTGTGTTGTTTTTGACCCTTTTGATATTCATTGTACGTACAATAATAGTTGTACGTTCTTCAGAATGCCTTCTTTTGTGTTCAACAGTAGAAGAGACATACAGGTTTGGAACAACATGAGGGAAATCAACATTGTGACTAAATGATAATAGAACTAACATTTTTGGGTGAACTGTACTTTTAAGATGCCTTTCCAGTCAATTCACTCCCTATAGTGGCAGTAAGTTGTGATGCTACTTTTTGTCTCTTTGTATTTCCAGAAAACAAAAACCAAAACATGAAAGTAACTGCATTTACCCTCTGTTTGTTATAATCATAAAATTAATGAATAATTAATAGCAACTTGTATATAAAATTGTCCACTGTCATACTTTAAGGAACATATAAGGAGATGCCAAAGCTAAAGTGTTAAATAATATAGTTATTTCTTAATGTCTGTAATCCAGAAGAAGCAGCATATTACAATGTAGAGCCTGTTTCAATGCATATAAAGCTCAACTGCATCTAGAAATTCCACATTTGCAGAGGGCCTGTTATCTGTTATGTATTACAAGCAATGAATGACCGAGCAGCTCTTTTCAGCAATAAAAGTGTATAGATATTTTAAATTCCAAACTTGAAATACACCTTACAAGTGTCTCAAAATAGTTCATATCACTTGTGTGTTATAGTCTTGTTGTATGATAGCTTTGTATTATAGCTGAGTATGGTGCACCAGTCATATGGACAATACTCACCCTTGTGCTTTTTTGCCATTGTCATGTGTCTACAAAATTATCATCTTGCTCACCTTCATGTTCCTGCTTTTTTAGGTAAACAAGCTGTTCAGTTTGTTAACCAGGAGAACTTAATTTAAAATGTACAGTAAATGTAACATGTACGGTATAAGCTATTTGCTACCCCTGACAATGTGTTCATTAAACTGCTAGCCTTTAATCGTGGGGCATGTTGTAATCACATCCTTATTTTGCAATTTACAAAAGGAAGCTGACATTTGTGCAACACCCATTACGTAACAGTGAGAAATGCATCATGTGGAAAATAAAATTTTTTACTGCCTCAAGACAACCATATGCTAGTATGAACCTAGATTGAAATCTTGTTTTGATATTTATGTTTTAGTAATACTTAACGTGAAATTTCTTTTTATTATACCCTTATACCCATTAGGTAGTCCGCCTCCATATAGCTGTCAAATTATTAGCTTCAGATTCTAACTATGTAACTTTTATTTTGTGCTCCAGCTTTCCTTTTAATAAAATGCGAAACAGTACACTGTTCTGATTTGGTCATAACTGTCTTCTTTTGTATGTTCAGCAGAAAGACCACTCTGAAGATTAGTCAGTGAGTTACTGTTCCTCTTTTGCCCTCTAATCATCCAAGACAAACAGTGGTTCCTTCTGACATAGTAAGTGTGTTTTTTTTTTTTTAATGCTATGCTTTGTTGCTCACACTTTAGTTTGCAGGTTTACTGTTGTGTAAAATATAGTTTTAACTGTCAAAAATGTTACGGTAGACTAACACAAAACATAAACATCTAAAATGTACATTAATATATTAAAAACTGTCAAAATAGTGTGAGTAGGGTCCATAACATCCTTTATATCTTCAGTGCCAGATTCAGTGGGATGAAAAACTTCAATAATAAGTTATTCTTGAATATTAGCCTTTTAGGTTGTAAACCTGTAATTGTGAAGACGTGTCATTGCATATGTCTTACAGATTGTTCATTAATAATTGTATATGCTTTGAAAGTTCAGTGGCAAAGGTCAGAGTTGACATTGTTTTTTGCAGTGTTTGATTGGCATGCAGTACTGGTATTTCACTGCATAGAGAGCAATGCTTTGGACAATGCTAAATCATATGAAAGTGTCCTGAGAATCTCACTCAATTATTATTATTGTTTTTTTAAAGAAGTATTATTATTGATGCTCCTTTTTAGAACCATAGTATAGCAGTAATTTAGCAGTAATTTACTGGGTTGTTTATGAACAGTTAAACTGTGCAGAACATGGTCCAATTTATGATAATGTTACTTTATACAATCGCATTGTGCAATCACTGATAATGTCATTTTAATAGTTTAGTTTCACATGCATGTAAGCTGTCAGGAATGGTTTGCTAATATTTTGCATCTTTTAGTAATAAAACAAATCCTAAAGCAGTCTGCAGTTGTGAAATGTTCATTTTTATACAGAGGAAGTGAAATCTGTGTTTTTTTTCTTCTTGTAATTAGGGGTTAAGGCTGACTAAAGACATTCAATAACAATCCTTTATACTGTATGTCCTCCTGATTGTCTCCACAGTAGCTGGTTGAGTTATATAGTGACATGTAGTATTTAAGTATTTAACCACAGTTAAAACTGTTTCCACATGTCTTTGCGTTATATTTTACATTATCCAAACATTAAGCCAAGTATAAAAATGAAGGTTATATATCAGGCATAACCCTCTCTAGGTCTGAGAACAACTTTGTAGTCACCCAGGTCAAAATCCATGCAGTTACCTCGTAAGAGGTAGCAGGTCGAATGGCAAACACGTCAAAGCAGACTAAAGACCAAATCCCAAGTGGGGTTTGTGAATGGCTGAAAGGGGTTTAACCTAGAGATTAAACATTATGAACAATTCACAACACGACAACTAAATTTGCTTAATGATGAGCTGTATTTTATTTTCAACAAGCTTTTCAAATTACAATAATCAAATACAGTTGTAATGATAATTAAAATGTGAAATGGTAATACTAACCGTCAGGACTTACTTTTTATTGTGGCTGATAAATATTTATTTAAAATTTTGTTCAACAGTGTTCAGTGTAACTTTTAATAGGCAATTAACAGGTTACCATTTAACTGTATTAGCTGTATAACTGTTGATTTGCCTTTCTTGTCTGCACTTTTTTTCACATTTCACATTCACACTTTTTTTTATTTTAGTCTATTTTTTGGTCCATTTCTGGGCATTCCTTTATCAATAAATTCTCACTTCGTCAGTATCAGAATCAGAATGAGCTTTATTGAAAAAATATCCTTATACAAGGAATTTGTTTTGGTGACACAAGCTCCTAGTGCACACACATTGATTATTACTGTAGCCTGTCTTGTTACTGCAGACATTCTGTGTCTGATAAAGTGAACCCAGTAGTATAGTAATTTTACATTTAGGTTGAGTTTTATAACCCCAGGTAAAAAGTGGCGTTAACCTAGCTTCTAAATTGCATGTGTGAAACATTTTTTTTACCTGGGTTGTTTAGAACCATGTAAAAATCTCATGGGTGTCCAACTGATGTAAAAAAAAAAAAAAAAAAAAAAAAACTGGACTCATCAGACTAGATGACCTTCGTCCACTGGTCCAAGGTTCAGTTCTGATACTTGTATTCCTATTCCAGAGCTTTTGACGGACATAGATCATCATGTGCACTCTGGTCAGTCATGGCTACATAGTCCAATATTCATCAGGGTGCAATGCAATGTGTGTTCTGACACATTTTTTACATAGAAATCTTTAAAGGGGTTTTGGAATTTGTCACAATATGAAATCATTGTCTTTCATCGCACTACCACTGCAGAAAAAGATCAACACCTACTTCTGAGTAACTGCTTCTTAAGCCCTGCCCACCGATTTGCGCATGTAAGTAAATGATGACAGAGGTGAACACAAGTTTACCTTGAGGTTCTTTTTTTGTTGTGATGCTTGCTGTTGCACAGTTGATAGGTTCCCTTAAGAAATTTATTCATATAAAAACTTGAATTAGTGAGAATGAGAAAAGTATGAAAAAAATGTAGCCTGTATTAACGACGAAAGCTCTGTTGATTGGGCTTTTTTTAAACAAAACATTAAAGGGGTGATATTATGCTTTTTTACTTTTTGAACTTTAGTCAGTGTGTGGTGTGTATCTTTGGGCATAAAAAAGATCTACAAAGTTACAAATCTCAAAGTCCACTCCAAAAGGAGATATTTCATTTTTAAAAAATACCTTTTCAAGAACTACAACGAACGGCTTCTTTGGACTATAACGTTTGTTTTCCGCATGCAATGATGTCACAACGTGGTCCATTACAATATCATTAAAATAAATCCCACCCACGGAAATTCAAATTGTTGGAGGGAGGGTAGGGACGAGGTGGGGGTTTAGCCTAACTTTAGCGATGCAGCGCGGAGAGCTGCTTCAACGCGAGCTGCAGCCCGGCAGGTATAAACACAAGCATTGACTAGAGTGGCTAGAGTGGCAGATGTGTGCAGTACAGGGGGTCGAAACACATGCCCAAGCCGTGTACTAAAGTGCTAGGCAAGCCACAGAAAAAATAGATTGTCAACAATGACGACAAGTGTGACAGCTATGGAGAAAGCAACATAGTATTCATATTTGTTTATAAATATGTAATATTAAGAATAATCAGCTGTAATTTGCTAATTAAATTCAAATGGGAAAATAAACCACTAATGCTGTGTGTATACTGAAAGATTACCATGTTACACACAGCACACACACTGAAACATATTTCCATTTGAAGTGCTTTTGTGTACTGTTAATATTTTGATACAGTATGAGTGGTCATTATAAACTGCCCCCTGTCTGTCAATAACATTAAAAGTGGAATACTATTGGTAATTCTACCTCATGATCATAGTTTTGATTAGAATACATTATTCTAATTCAGTTTATGAGGACTCACTCATGTTATAATAAACATCAAATAATATAGATTGTAATATACATTCTTGCACTTTATTTGACCTAGCCTAGTGGTGAAAAAAAAGAGAAAGGTTGCTTTTGATGTAAACATATGTTAAACTGACACTACTGACTGTCTTGTATTGCGTCTTGTCTGCTTTATCAGTTACTCAACTTTTTTTTTTTAAAGCATGTCTTGAGACCCTGCACTCTTTTCCATTTTGTTTGTGGTTTCAAATGTACAATCTCTCAGTCTGCAAATTTTAATAAACCAGGAATGTCCAAACTCAGTCTTGGAGGGCCACTTTCTTACAGAGTTTAGCTCTAGCTTGCCTCAGCACATGTGCCTGAAAGTTTCTTGTTTGCCTACCTAGTGTCACAAACACACACACTGATACGGAGGAGACGAGAGGTGAGTAGCAATCCAATCCAAAGTTTTATTGACAAGTTTGGTAGTTGAACAAACAGAGATAAACAGAGTAAAGAGTTCTTAACTGAAATGTAGAGATGATACGGAATCCAGATATTGAGCCACGCCAAACACCAGAGAGCAACGGAGAGATCCACGTGGAGATAAGCATAGAGTCAGGAGTAGCGTTAGCATGTGAACGGTAGACCAGACAATGAGAGAATGAGCGAGTGTCTCTTAAGATGGCAGATGGAGGTGGCTGTGGTGAATGCCTGACACTACCCCCTCCTCCAGGGGCGGCTCCCGACACCCTTACACGACTTCGAGGGCGACCACGACCGCGAGGGGGACAATCCGGGTGACTCCTGTGGAAGTCCAGTAGTGGGATCTAGTATGTCATCTCTGGGCACCCAGGATCGCTCCTCTGGTCCATACCCCTCCCAGTCCACGAGGTATTCTAGATGGCCCCCCTGACGCCATGAGTCCAAGATCTCGTGGACTGTGAAGATGGAAGGTTGGTCCAGGACTTCTGGAGGGAGCTGAAGCTGGAAGGTGACATCGTTGATCTGCCTCAGGATCTTGAATGAACCAATATAGCGGGGACTTAGCTTGCGGCAGGGCAGACGTAGACGCAGGTCACGGGTGGACAACCAGACCTGATCCCCAGGTTGGTAAGCGGGAGCAGGTCTTCTTCTGACGTCGGCGAACCTCTTGTGCTGTCGAACTGTGCGCTGGAGGTGGTGATGAGCTGAGTCCCACACTCTCTTACTCTCCCGAAACCAGTGGTCTACAGCTGGAACATGGGCAGGTTCTTCAGTCCAGGGGAACAGCGGAGGCTGGTAACCGAGTACGCACTGGAAAGGTGTTAAGCCGGTGGTATCTTGGCGGAGAGAGTTCTGTGCATACTCGGCCCACGGGAGGAACCTGCTCCAGCTGTGCTGGTCCTTGTGACAGTATGCCCAGAGGTAACGTTCCAGCTCTTGGATCTTTCTCTCTGTCTGGCCATTGGTCTGTGGATGGTAACCGGGGTAGAGGTTAACAGAAATACCAAGTAGCTTAAAGAAAGCTTTCCAGACATGAGAGATGAATTGAGGTCCCCGGTCCGACAAGATCTCCTCGGGCAAGCCGTAGTGTCGAAACACTGCTGGAAGAGATGTTCAACAGTCTCATGTGCAGTGGCCAAACCCTTTAGAGGGAAAAACATTTTGAAGAAGTGATCGAGCATTACTAGTATACAGGTGTTACCTTTGGAGCTCAGGAGATCGTTCACAAAGTCCACTGCTATATGGGTCCAGGGCATTGTGGAATGGGTAGTGGCACCAGTTTTCCTGTGGGAAGTTGACGGGAGAGGTGGACATAGCACCGACAGAGCAGCTCTGGACGTACCTGATGGTATCACGGCGCATACTGGGCCACCAGTAACAGGTTTGAAGGAGCGAGAGGGTCCGTTGGCTGCCTGGGTGTCCAGAGCCCGGAGACTGATGAGCTGCGCCCAGAATGGGTAGACGTTGGGAGCGAGAAACGAAGATCTTCCCTTTTGGGCATTCCGGCAGAGCGGGCTCCTGGAGGGTGGCTTGCCTGATGGTTTCATCCTGATCCCAAAGAATGGGGCTGACAATCAGGTTGGAGGGAATGATGGGTTCTGGCTCAGAGGGGTAATCTTGAGGAGAACTGTCGTGAGAGGGCGTCAGCAGAAACGTTCTTGGAACCGGGTCGATAGGTAATCTTGAAGTTGAAGCGTGTGAAGAATAATGCCCAACGTGCTTGTCTGGGGTTGAGACGTCTTGCTTCTCGGAGGTACTGGAGATTTTTGTGATCTGTGGTAATGGTAAACGGATGAGCTTATCCCTCCAACCAGTGGTGCCACTCCTCCAGGGCTAGCTTGATGGCTAGTAGTTCTCTATTGCCTACATCGTAGTTCTGCTCCGCCGGAGACAGCTTAGGGGAATAGAAGGCACAGGGATGGAGGAGAGGAGGCTCGCCGACCGCTTGGGATAGCACCGCACCCACTCCAGTGGTGGAAGCGTCGACCTTAACTGTAAAGGGAAGTTCGGGATCTGGGTGATGTAGTAAGGGTGTGGTACTAAAGATCTCCTTGAGCCGCTGGAATGCTTCGTGAGCAGCAGGGTTCCAGCTGAGATTCTTAGGTTTACCCCTCAGGAGGGAGGTTAACGGAGCCATGATGGAACTGTAATTCTGGATGAAGCGTCTGTAGAAATTGGAGAATCCCAGGAAACGTTGAAGTTCTTTGACTGAGAGAGGTTGTCGCCATTCCTGTATGGCGAAGACTTTCCCCTGATCCATCTGCACGCCCTCGGCATTGATGATGTAACCCAACTGTACGGATGGGCGATGGAACTCACATTTTTCAATCTTGAGGTAGAGGCTGTGCTTTCGTAGCTTATGGAGGACCTGCTGGACATGCTGGCGATGTTCGGCCAAGTTCCGGGAGTAAATCAGAATATCATCAATGTAGACAACAACGAACCGATGGAGGAACTCCCGGAACACCTTGTTCATAAACGTTTGGAAGACGGATGGGCTGATGGATAAGCTGTACGGCATGACCCGGTACTCATAATGCCCCGTAGGTGTCACAAAGGCTGTCTTCCATTCGTCTCCCGCACGAATACGAACGAGGTTATAAGCACTCCGCAGGTCCAGCTTCGTGAAGATTTGGGCTCCACAAAGCTCTTCGAGGGCGGCTGGGACCAGAGGGAGCGGATATGGTTGTTGTCTGATCTGGGAATTGAGTTATCGGTAATCGATGCAGGGACGCAAACCTCCATCCTTCTTGCCCACGAAGAAGAAGCTTGAAGCGGCTGGCGAGGTAGATGGTTGGATGAAACCTTGACTCAGAGCCTCCGCTATATACTCCTCCATCGCCTGGCGTTCCGGGATGGACAAAGGATATACTCGCCCCTTGGGGAGCTGGGCTCCAGGCAGCAACTCGATGGCACAGTCCCATGGCCGATGCGGTGGTAGATGGGTGGCTGCTTGCTTGCTGAAAACATCCTGGAACGCTATGTACTCAGCTGGGACTTCAGGGGTGAAAGATGGTTCCGGACTTTTCACCAGTCAAGTCAAGTCAAGTCACCTTTATTTATATACCGCCTTTAACAATACAGAATTGTGACAAGGCGGCTGTACAGTATTAAATAGGAAACAGTACATCAACAATGCCAAAGGCAACATTAAACACTCACTTTATAGGTAAAGGTAGTTAATCAAAAACAATAAAATAAAATGCAATATTGTGTTAAGAGAAAGTGTCCCCAACTAAGCAAGCCAGAGGCGACAGCGGCAAGGAACCAAAACTCCATCGGTGACAAATGGAGAAAAAAACCTTGGGAGAAACCAGGCTCAGTCGGGGGGCCAGTTCTCCTCTGGCCAAAGTTCCCGTGGTCTTGTGCTGACAGCCATCTAGGTGATGTGGTCTTCACTGTGGATCCGTCTCTGGGGCTCATCTAGTTGATGTGGACTCTGCTGACATTCAGGGCTGTAGAGGTCGTCTCTAGGTGCTGATCCACCATCTGGGCTGGGTTCGGACTGGATCCGGGGGACTGCAGTGACCATCTGATCTGGATACGGACTGGATCTGGTGGTTAATGTGACCTCGGAATAAGAGAGAAACAGACTAATATTAGCGTAGATGCCATTCTTCTGACGATGCACTGAGTACATCGGGTGTTATGGGAAGTGTTCCCGGTTCCGGTTGACCTAATTAGTGCAGCCTAACAATCCTTTAACGGATTTGAATTATAAGAATGTGGATTTGTTATGTGTAAGCAAGGTTAAAGAGATGGGTCTTTAATCTAGATTTAAACTGACAGAGTGTATTTAAACTGACAGAGTGTCAGTTTAAAGTTGACGACCAGAGTTGACGACAATAGAACTGGAACGGATGGTGAGTGGGGCAAGTTGACGAGGCAGTTGTTTAGACAATATTCACTCCAACGGATGATATCGCAGGGCTCCCAGCTGAGTTCTGGACAATGTTTTTGGAGCCACGGGCGTCCCAGGATGATACTGACGGTGGAATCCTCCAGTACCAGAAACCTCATCTCTTCTGTGTGAAATAGTCCTACTTGTAGAGTGATGAATGGTGATGAATAACGTACCGTCCCACGCCCCAGTGGCTTTCCCTGTATAGTTTTCACAGCAAGTACTTGGAAATGGCGACGACAGGGGAGTTGAAGCTGATTTAAACAGTCCTGGGAGATGAAGTTGCCGGAGGATCCAGAGTCTACCAGAGCGGAAACACATAAAAAAAGTAGAAGTATGCAACGTTACTGGTAGTAGTGCAAGAGGGGTAGTTTCTACCTCTGTGGAAATGGTACTCACCACGGGGCGTGGGGGTCTGATGGGGCAGGTACGTAGAACGTGACCAGGTCATCCACAGTAAAGACATAATCCGTTAGAGATGCGCTGATTCCGTTCGGTGCGAGAAAGGCGAGTCGTGTCGATTTGCATGGGTTCTGGTACTGGGGAGCTAGCAGCCACCAAGGTGGACTGAGGAGCGGTTACTGAGGGCTGGCAGGTGGCTAGTCGCTGGGAAACCCAGGTGGTTCTCTGCAGGAAGGACTCCAGTCCAATACTGTCGTCATACAAAGCCATCGCGGCGGGGATGTCAGGGTTGAGTCCCTGTCTGTAGGCTCCCAGCAGCGCAGTCTCGTTCCAGCCGCCAACCTCCGCCAACATGCGGAAGTGGAGAGTGTAATCATTCACCGAAGAAGTACCTTGTTGAAGACGGAACAGCTGATCGGAAGTGGTGAATGTACCGGTGGTTGTGCTGAAAACCTCGGAGAAATGGCTCGTAACTGCTCATATGAATGAATAATGGGATTATCAGAGTTCCAAATGGCTTTTGCCCACTGTAGGGTCTTACCGGTGAGCAACGAGATGAGGAAGGCGACCTTAGCATTCTCTGAGGGAAACATGCGTGGTTGCATGCGTGGTGGCTGTGGTGAATGCCTGACACCTAGTAGAGATGCAACAATACAGTTAGTCCACAGTTCAGTATGTACCTCGGTTTTTAACCATGGTTTTCGGTTCGGTTCTGATAGCTTGCCACATCAGTGTATTTTCTGCAACAAATTAACAACAAAATGCTCCTGTAAACCTCTGTACATTGGAAAAAGCGTGGATTAGATGTCTGCTTAATATTTACAAAATAGGATGTTTCACTCATACTGGACACCAGAGGGAGCCCTCGTGCAGAAAATCCACATATGCGTCAAAGAAGTAACACTGATGATGTTCCGTTACAGCTTCTCTAATATAGATAACAGGGTTCCCACGGGTCTTTTTTTAATCCTTAAAAAGTTTGTGAATCTGAAAAAAAAAAATTCAAGGTCCTGGAAAGTTTTTGAAAATGAACATATTTAGATACAGGTCATTAAAAGTGCTTGAATTTATTTTGTGCAAGATGTTTTCTGGAAAAAAAATTCATTTTATTCCCTCTAGGCCGCTAATGTGTTATTTTGCAAACATTTCATAGTCTATACATACATACTACCTTGCCTGAGTTCCGTTAGTTAGGGTGACCAAACGTGCCCTAGACATGTCCTCTTTTTGGACCTAAAAAAATGTGTCCGGCCGGGTTACATCCCTAGTTAAATCTGATTCCTGCATCTTGTGTTGGATGCAGGGTTGCCAAATCTGCATTTTTTGCATGGAATTGGGTTGATTTTAAACTGTTGCAAAGGGTTGATTCTTCTCCTGTTAATTGTTTCAAATATTACCTTTATTTCCTAAATTACCTTTGACTGAAATGTAACATTTATTACTCTTATTTATAATTATTTATAATATTTATTACTCTATTGTAACATTTTGCATTCTACCTGTGCCTTTTAGCTGTGTTTATGATCAGTCTGCACAAGGGTGACTGTAAAATATACATTTTAGGTGTGGAAATTAAATATTTTGAGTTTTGATGTGGGATATGGTCATTGCACTACTTTGGGGGCTTTTTAGTTATAATAATTAAGATTACAAAGAATGGCTTGCCAGAGATCCAAAGGACCATCACTTGGACAGGTGCAGAGCTGAATATTCTTCAGTTTTATGCAAAACAGAAATACCAAAAAATGAATAATAATAAATGCTTTTTTGTATAGTTGTATTTGACACATGAAAACTATAACAATGTATCTTACAAGGTAACACAATGTAACCTTGCTTTCACTTGAAATGTGTCCCCACATTAAGTCCTTGAATTTGAGGGTATTAGACTTGGAAAGTCCTTTAAAGGTCCTTGAACTTGAAGTTAACCAAAGTGTGGGAACCCTGGGATAAAGGCATCACTATCTCTGTAACTGAATAAAAAAACAATATATAACGTTAAACGTTTTGAATGATGAAATATAAGGACAATAAACACTCTTCTGGAATAATATATGGTTTATCTGTGTTCTTCAAGCCATCTTGTGTATTTTCATAGTAATTAAGTAAATTGTTAGCCATTGCTAATGGACATACATAGAATATGAGTATAGAATACATTGTCTGCCTCATTCTGTGATAAGAAGTCACAATAAGTTATAATGTTTTTTATAACTTTTGTTTTTATAACTCTTTTGTTGGACAGCAAGTTTAGAAAGGCTTATCATTGCATGTCATTAGAATGGAAGATGCTCTGCGTGTGTTGCTTTTTCAAATATAAGTAGGGAAGCGTTTCCTCATCTCAGCACATGAAATTACTGGCACACACAGCAAATTCCAAGAGAAGTAAAACAAGGAAATTATTTATTTGCAAAACCAAATGCAAAACGTGTATTGAACCGTAGATGTCGTAAACGAAAGTTTCGATATTATATTGAGTGTTGTGACATCCCTATTACCTAGTAAGACCTTGATTTTTTTTTTTGTTTTTTTTTTGTTTTTTTGGTTTAGGTTGTTTAATTAGGGTTGTAGCTAAGCTCTGCAGGACATTGGCCCTCCAAGAGCAGGATTGAAAACCCCTACAATAAACAGTTATTAATTCAAAGAGCTGATAAGGTAATGTTCTGTGCAATAGATATAATGCTTAATAACTGTGCACACTTTACAACGTGACCTTGTAAACGTATAAATGTTTTAAGGTAAAATGAAAAATTAAATAAAAGGCAGTAAATGCAAAGTATTGAAGTTCCCCACTAATGGGGATGTCAGTGCAGTTTCTTGACCAAATTGTTGAATTTTACCCATTTTGAATGGTTGAAAACCAAGTGTGCATCATTTTGCATACAGCTAAAAGTTATTGTATTTAAAGGGGAATGTCTAAAGAACAAATAATGTTGAGACTAGAAATGTACTTTGTACTTTCGCACTGAACAGGACAGTGGCCCCTCTAGGAGCAACACTGGAAACCCCTGCTATAAACAGTTATTAATTCAGAGAGCTGATAAAGTAATGTTCTGTGTATTAGATAATGTGCTTGATAACAGTGCACAGTTTACAATGTAACCATGTAAATGTATCAATGTTTTCAGTTAAAATGGTATTGAAGCTTCTTGCTGATGGTGAATGTCAGTGTGTTTTTTTGTACAAATTGTTGAATTTTACCCATTTTAAACGGTTGAAACTTGGAAACCAAGTGTGGGTTATTTTGCATACAGCTGATTGTTACTTTATTTAAACTGAAATGTCTGAAGAACAAATAATGTTGAAACTACAAATGTACCTTGTACTCTGGCATTGATCATACCTAACAGATTGCCGAAAATTCACTGAAATGGTCATTGTTCTTTTTTCAGAACCAATCCGAGTATCCGCCGATCCAGTGTCCCACATTTGGTTTTCGACCAGGGGTTTTCAAAGAATATAGGTAAAATTAAAAAATGTGGACTAGTGTTTTCAGAAGTACTGGTACTTTGGTACCAAGTCTAATTTTCTCGCTAACCAATGCCTAATTTTTAAAAACTTAATGATACCAGCCTTTCCACAGTACCCGTAGTACAGCTTTCAAAGCTCCGGTATTTGTGTGAGTGCAGGGCTCAACAATAGGGACTGCCCAATGGCCCTGGGCCAGCGTGAAGGACACTCGGGACAGTTGACGGATTTGTCACTGCCTCAACTGGGCCACTGCTGTGTCCTCATAAAAGTTTATTATTTGCACATGCCATGCCAATATAATCACTGAATCAATTTTTAAGCATTAAAGCACATGAAGACACGCAAGACAACTCAAATCAGTACTCATGCGTTTTGTGTGGAACACGACGCACAACACTGTAAGGACTGGATTGTAAGGACTGGTGTCCTTATTGTTAATATTATATATATATATTTAACCATGGTTATCGACTCGTGTTCTTTCAGTGGTATCAGTCCCGAATACTAGATTTTTGGTATCGTGACATCCCTATTGTGGACATTGAATTGGTTTTTGATGACTGAAAATGTGTAAATTATAACAATTTACTCATGGAGCCACATTGAAATGGCAATATCTCTGGAAACAGGCTTATAGGACTTTAAAAATTGATATACAGTACCAAAAGAAAAGTGTGTTAAAGGAGAAATTCACTTCCAGAACAAAAATTTACAGATAATTTACTTGCCCCCTTGTCATCCAAGATGTTCATGTCTCTCTGTATTCCAGTTCAAGACCTAGGTTAGGGTAGGTCAAAAAACTCCCATCTCATTTTCTCCTCCAACTTCAAAATTGTCCTACATCGATGCAGAAGTACTGACCCAGTGTTTACAAAGTGAACGTGCAAAGAAGGTCAAATGCCCAAAAAAAAAGCAATGTAGGACGATTTTGAAGTTGGAGAACAAAATAAGATGGGAGTTTTTCGACATACCCTACCCGGATTACACAGACTATGCATCCACGTCGCAGAGCTAGACAAGATGAGCATTTGAGGTTAAAAAGTGTATAAATTGTAATTTTTTTTTAGAAAATAACCCTTCTTCCTCGGCTGGAATCACATTTAGAGCTCTTAAAAGCTGCATTCAAACTGCATTTTGGAAGTTCAAATTTGCAGACACTATAGAAGTCCACTATATAGAGAACATTACTGAAATGTTTTCCTCAAGAAACATAATTTCTTTATGACTGAAGAAAGAAAGACATGAACATCTTGGATGACAAGGGGGTGAGTAAATTATCTGTAAATTTTTGTTCTGGAAGTGAATTTCTCCTTTAGGAACCTAATCTAACCTTTAAGAATTTAAAAGGATGTTAAGATATCGTTAATACGCTTTGAGTTTTGAGGTATATAAACTTCAGAACCCCCCCCCCCCTTTTTAACTATCACCATTGGCATATAATGCAACAAAGATTAAGTCATTTTTAAAAGATAAAGTCATTTTTACCCACCTGTAATTTGGCTCCAAATCTCAGGTGAAAGCTGTCATTTTGACCCCCCTCTACATAATAGTGCATTACTCAGTAAATATTTATCCATGGTATTTAATATTTTGTCTTTCTTATTCACTTATGCATTTCTTTCACCAGGAAAAAACAAAAAGCTGGGGACCTCTGTTTGAGTTGACATGGAATGACCCAGCTGCTTTCTTGTGTCAGTTTAGCTCTCCCATTGTAATTTCAGATCATGCAGCTGTCATAGTCGTAGTATTTTACTTCCTTGCAGATGTCTGTCACAATCCCCTTGGCGATTTAACTTGCTACTTCTTACTGCACACATTGTATATTGTTGTTTTAATTGAGTCATAACAAGTATTAATTTTACAGTGAACATTTTAATGGCCTTAAAAAACAGTGCTTGCACAAAACACTATCCCTATTAGGATATTAGCTTATTAAAGAGCTTACATCAGTGTTCCCAAAATCCATAATGACCCCACAAAATACACATTACTTCTTGTAACCAGAAAGAGCCTGGCATCCCCTTGTAAATCTTTAGTGACCTATAGAAGGGGCTGTGAGCCACTGGCCTACATAACTTTATGTCAAACTGAAAATAATCGCAGTCCTTAAAATGACAAGTTCTCAGTCGGTGCAGTTACATTATTACACCAGGAGGTGGCGCCAAGAGATTGTCTCAGCCCTCAGACTGCCTCAGACACAGAGAGCAGACGAGATGACGGAGGCAATGAATCAGATTTGTTGTGTTAGATCCTTTAGTCCATTTACTACAATTGGGCTTCTTCTTCTTTTTGGTCAAAACTTTATTTGAACGGTTAGAAAATGCAGATAACATCATGTTGTGAGTCAGCCAACCAACCAACATTTTATATGGCATTTATATGGCATAATTAAAAGGGCTGGCCTTAAAGTAGTAGTTCTGTATTTAAGACACATGACATTTAAATGTTCCTCCAAAACACTTTTTTTCCTACTGTCACCGCAACATGGAGGACACCTATTGAAGTGCTCCAAAAATTGCTCTGTAAACCTAATTTCTGAACATCTCTTCGCAAGGGGGATTGTTTTTGCATCATCTTTGCTTAAATGACATATTTTTATTCACAATTAAACACTGTCTAATATAGCTTTTCTGTAAAATGAGAAAATATCAATGTTGCCATATGGCAACACTGTACCACCGTTGAATTGAAGTAATGTTTTTCCCCATTGGGTTTTTTTATAAATAGTAATGTCGATAATATGATTGCAGTTATTTATTTATTTGAAGTGTTTATTGAAGAATAGTTGTATTTATGTATGAATAAGGAAATTATTTAGTCTTTTAAGAAAATTAATACAGCAGTATCTCACGGAAAGGGCAATAGGAATAGTCCAGAGTTGGCTCTTCCATGTGATGACAATGAGGCTTTCAGTGACTGTAACAATGAATGTGTTTGTGCTTGTGTGAATGTGTCTGTGTGTGTGTGGCAGATTTTGATGGAAATTAAGATTGGTTACATCAATTTCTAAAAGAAATGGTCATTTCATTTGAAAAGAAAATCATAATTTAATAGAAAAACTACTTTTTTGGCCATTTTCCATTGTGGTACACTGTGGCCATATGGCAACATTTTCTTAAATACATTAAATACTTAAATACATGGCAACATTTTCTTTAAACTGTTTTACAGATGTGTCTGTTGCTCACTTTTTATAATGCCATATATGTTGGTCACAAAAAGCACTGAACATTCTAAATGATCTGGAGCTATCTGGAATTTAAAATCAGCATTTGGAACATAAAGGCTATACAGCACTATATTTTCACTATAAAAAATATGAAGAAATGCATGGACCATACTATACACTATGATTGTGGGACATCATAGATTGTGAAGGGTACATCTAAAATACCTTCAAAAACTTATGTAAACATTAAGATTTGCCTTGATGCTCCCCTTTATATACTGGATATACTTTTTTATCTGCCTGGTTTCTTAATAAACATGATTTATTTTTCATTAATCCCATTAAATGTAATGTTTATACATAAATATTGTTACAAATGGTGCATATATAATTTCTCGTTTCAGTTTTTGTTAGATTTAAAACCTAAATGTCACATCAAATAATAAATATTGTTTTGACTATTTAATTAATTAATTAATTTTCTCAAAACAGCCCTAAAAAACTGAATCAGGATGTCATCTGAGGAAGAAGATGCCTCAAACAGTAACAGTGGTCAATCAAGGCTGAAGAGCAAGAAGCCGCCAAGTCTGATGATTGCAATTCCCAAACCTGAGGCTGACAAAAAGGTATCTAAAAGAGTTCACAATGTGGTCCACAAGATTTGGGCCATTTCTGTCTTCAGTTTGAAAAAATGAAAACTATTTTTGTAAAATTTCTATTTCATTTTAGTTTTGACGCAATGCAAATAGTTTGTTTGTTTATTTTTATTTTTTTAGAATGTTGTTTGCTTTGTTATTGTGTGTATGGATTGTAGACTGATGTAAAAAAAAAAGGCATTTTAGCATTTAACTGCAAGTTGTGGACAAAAATAGGTTTCAATGCTTGTAAGATCAACTTTAATTGATAGATATGGATAAATAAAACATACTCTCTGGTGGATTTGTGTTGTTGTTATCAAGATATTAATAATGAAATAAGAGATTAAACTAACTATTTTATTCATATCAGTCAAATAAAAATGTTAGTTGCTGAGCACTAAGCAGTTAAGAAATTCCTATGGCATGCCCACAGACCATTTATTCACAGTTTATTAGTACATCTTGATTACTAAATGGCAAAAGCTGATGAAAACGGCCAGTTCTGTTTAACTGGCTGCAAAACAACTTTACAATTTAGACCTGCAGATTTTTGTCAGTTCACAGGTAATTAACATTTTAAAGAATTTTCCTGCTGCATAGAAAGCTTTTAAGAAAGAATTAGTTGTAAACTTTGTGACTAAGTTAATGCCTTGAAGTTATTAAGAAATATCCAAGAATTTAGTTTGAAGCTGTTTAAGGCTACACAGCTAATGCAGTTTAGTGGGTCCTAACTGCATGAATGTTTGTGATTTATAGTCCCTGCGGCCATCTTTTAAGAAGAGTGTGAGTCTACAGCAGTCAAGTGAAGGATTGTCAGATAGCAGTCCATCTGCAAGGGACAGACGAACAACGTTCAAGAGGCAAACATCGCTCTCTCAAAGCATTCGCAGGTAAACTTACCCTATCACAGGTGAATGAGTGGATAAAGAAATAGATGAATAGATGTTTTTTTTTTCTTAATTAGAAATATAGGACTGAAAAGAAACTTTAGCATTGAGAAGACAAGGAGAATTTAATTAAAATAAAATATGCAGATACAAAAATAGATTAATATAGAAGATTGTTTGTCAGTAATAACAGATTTAGACATAGCAAACACAGTTAGCACCCATGTAAACAAAAAACATTTTGATAGTTAATTTTATCTCCTATTTGGCAAAAATAATAAATTGATTAGCCTATATAATAAAATACATGTCTCCTAACCTTACAGAGATTTTAAGTGGTATAAATGTCAAGCCTAGTGGGTTGGTCAGAAATTTCATTCACTATTCAGGTGCCCCATGAATGTGTCAGACACTAGGTGGCAGTATAATTCATTTAATACTTTATACAAATAAACATTTCTTTTATAAAGACAGAACTTTTTCCCCCCTTCCCCCAGAAGGTATAAGAAAAGTAACACAGTGTAATAATAATTATTGTTCTTCTGTAATTCTGTGGTACTAATTATTATTGTATTATTTATTTTCATATAGCATCAATATTTTGGTAAATATTTAGGTCAGGTACATTTTAGAACTTCTATCATTATTTATGAAACATTGATTTAGTTCAAATAAGTTTTTGTACGAATTGTTTTCTTTCTTTTTTTTTTTTGTTTGTTTTTGCAAGTATGGGAACATTCAAGAAGTTTCTGTAATATTCTGTAATATTCTAATGCTTTCTGTAACATTCCAGAACATAGTGGGAATAGTCATAAAGTACAAAAATCATCCAACATACACTTCTGAAGTTTTTATTTTGTATCTTTATTATATTTGGTTTCTTTAAAAACATTATATTACCTGAAAACAATTTTTTTTTTTCATTTTTTTTTTTATTGTTTTGCAAGAATTAAAAAAAAAAAAAAAAAATGTGTGTAATGAACTTTAAGTACACCACAATTTCTTTAGCATCCTGAAGCTGGCTGATTATACTTGGATGGTATTTCTGGTTTTATGAAATATCTCTGTTATACTAGCCAAAGTGGAGTTTGCGTGGTTTTTAGAATTTATTTTAATCTTTGTTTCCAATACCCTTCCATTATTTTATTTTCTAACTCAACTTCCCATTTAACGTTAATCTTATGTAAATTATGTACTTTTTTATGATTTTTTTAAAAAAAAAAAATTTAATCTTTTAAATAACTTTTTTTTTTGTAGATATTTATAAAATTATTTGATTTAACAATAAATTTGATAAAATCTTATAAACCCTTTGTCAGCCCAAGCCTTGATCAAAGGCATTTGGTTTTAAAATCTGGATCTCTTTCTCTTAAACAAACCAGCTTGCGTTCCCTAATCTTCATCTAAAACATCTAAAAGTTTCACCTATGCAATAATAACTATGATTCATATTTGTCTTTCTCCCAAAGAATGTACTGACAGCATCTAGTAATCCAGTCTCCACACATTTCCACTTTGATGCATTATCCACTTGCATCCTATTTAAAATTGGCTGAACAGGCTACACAGTAATAATGCTATAAGTTAGTCAATGCTAAACACTCTATTTCTTTACTGTTTTGTAAGCCTGTGAGTTTTACTCTTGGTTTCCCCTCATCCCAAATAAATTTTCTAAAAGTACCATATATACCAAATATTCCACGTGTACTACTAAGGTGTATATATAAACTGGAAGATTTTGAAACAGAAATAGTAGAAATAGTTTCTAAAGTATCATAATTACACTTTTAGAAATTCTTTACATTGTCTCTACATTACACATCACTTCCAAGTACATTAAGATTGATTCCATTTAATATCATATTTCTTTTTAAAACCCTTTTGTAGTTTACCCCCATTCCTAGCTTCTGCCTTGTAAAACTGTAGTTTATAACCTGTCAAATCTCCATAGAGGTCCATTTCTTCTAACACTGAGGGCAATGAATTTTCTACATCTTTTAAAAACAATACTGCATACAATGCAAGTTTGTGCTCCTCATTCTCGACTCTAAGATCTTTTATTGTAGAAGTATACTCTTTGCTAATGGCGCTATACATTAAGCAAATATCTTATACCCCTCATTAATTCAAATTTTTCTAAAAGAGCTCCATTGGCCCTAACTCTTGCATTTTGTCAATTATTTATTTATTTAATAAACTTTTGATTAAAACCAAATGCTTTGCAAGTTTCAAAAATAAAGGGGTTTAGAACCCTGTCAAAAGCTTTTTTTAGAATCTAATATCATTATACACATTTATGATTATTTTTACTTGCATAATAATTAAAAAGTGTTTGACCAACATTGTCATACAGTAAAGGTTTTTTTTGTTTTTTTGTTTTTTTTGTTTTTTAATGCAGGGGTACAGCTCAGTGGTTTGGAGTGGGCAGTGATAGTGAATCCAAGCAGCAGGAATGGCACAGGAAGAGTCTTCGGCACTGCAGTCAGAGATATGGCAAACTGAAGCCTCAGTATTGTGAGCAGAATGAGGCAGCCAGCCTAGATTATGGCCCAGAGTCACCAGTGGCCCCCAGAATGCCAAAGGTATCCTAAATGTACACAATATAATTTTTGTACTTAATGTACAACAAATAGAAAGATAATAATTTTTTTTTCTTTTAATCTTTTAATATTTTTCTATATATTAAAAGGGATGTTAATTAAAATGTGTAATCAGATTTGCTGATTAGTTGTATCAATGATATATTAATTATTAATTATAATTAATTTAAAGATAATTTAAGAACTGTTGTAACAGATTAAAGCATTGAATTGACATTATAAAAAGTAGCTTAAGAAGTTGAATTATTCAACTATTATTGTTTTATTCCAATGTCTTTGAATATAAGCTTATAACTGGCCTACATCTTTTTTCAGTCAGGGGCTGCTCTCATGCATGAGGCTATTTGAATAAATGTTATTGATGCATTGGAAATACTAGATTGTTTCATTTTTTTATGCACATTATATTTGTACAAAGGCTATGGTGAATTTTTAAAAAATTCAAATTCCTTCATATCTTGTATCTAAAGCAGAATGTTAAATTATTTAACTTCACCTCAGATTTTGCATGCGTTTTCTCCATGTCATTTGTGGCAGGCTCAGACAAATTTCCATTCAGTAGACATGAACATTATGAATAAAAATGACTTAAGAACATATAGTATAGTCTTATATAATATATAGTTGCTGGTGCACATGAAGCTTTTCATGTGATCTTGGTGCCTCTCATGTACAGTTACTTTTTATATTTAGGGTGTGAAGGCTTTTTATATGTTTATGATTTAAAGTTGGCCCTGGTGTGCCTTATACAGAGTTACAGCAAATAACATTTTTATACATAAAACAGAACAAACTTAGCAACTTAGAAAAATAAATCAAACATTATTTAAAAATGTAATAAAGTTTTACAGATTAGATGTAATTTACGTATTGTAACATATGACAATACTGAATGTTAGTTAAATTGTGATATATTTAAAATGCCAGTTTTAAACTATTTTTTTAAAAAAGCTAGTATTCAAAATTATTTCATTGTTTAATATATATACATGTATGTGTATATATATATATATATATATATATATATATATGCATCCCAGTCAATAAAACTGACTTTTGCTGTTGGAATTACAGTGCCCTCCACAAATATTGGTACTCTTGGTAAATATGAGCAAAGGCAGCTATGGAAATAAATCTGCATTGTTTATCCTTTGATCTTTCATTAAAAAAAACAAATCACAAAATTCTAATCTTTCATTGAAGTAAAAAGATAAAAAAGTGGGGGGAAAATCTCATTATGAACTACATGTTTTCCTCTAGTTCACGTTGGCCACAATTATTGCAAAGTCATCCCAAGATAATTGCTCTAAATTTTTTTCCTATAATCCCTGTTGAGTTTGGAGAACACCTAACAAGAGACCATTCCCTCATACAGAATCTCTTCAGATCCTTCAGATTCCCAGTTCCATGTTGGTGCTTCTCTCATTTTTTAATGGGTTCAGGTCAGGGAACTAGGATTGCCATGGCAGAAGCTTCCTTTTGTCTTCAGTGACACATTTTTGTGTTTGTTTTGGATCATTGTCCTGATGTAAGATCTAAACATGGCCCATTATAACATTTCTAACTGTAGCAGTCAGGTTTAAATTTTTTATCTCTTAGTATTCGATAGAATACATGTTTGCTGTCTAAAAGCTCTTTTTTTTAGTTTCATTTGACCATAGAAGCCAGTCCCGTTTGAAGTTCTAGTCGTATCTGACAGCTTAATATGCTGGAGTTTGTTTTTGGATGAGCGAACAGGATTTCTCTTGAAACCCTCCTAAACAACTTGTGGTGATGTAGGGGCTATTTGAATTTTTTAGGCTTTCTGGCCCCAATACTCAACTAATCTCTGCAATTCTCCAGCTGTAATCCTTGGAGAGTCTTTGGCCACTCAAAGTCTCCTCCTCACCATCAGTTATGATGATATAAACACACGTCCTCTTCTATGCAAATTTGTAACATCTTTAGTTGATTGGAACTTAATTATTGCCCTGATGGTGGAAATGGGGATTTTGAATGCTTTAGCTCTTTTCTTACAGCCACTATTTTGTGAAGCTCAGCAATCTGATCTCAGCACATCAGAGCTAAGTTCTTTGGTTTTACTCCTTGTGATGGACAGTTAAGGGAATTTGGCCTTTGTGTTTCTCATATTTAAAATCCTGTGCAACAGGAAGTTATGGCTGGACAGTTTCATGCTCCTAGCTCCACCCTGGTGTGCTAAAAAATTTTAAATATGAATGGGAATATATTTCAGAGATATTTGACTCATAAGAATTTCTAGGGGTGCCAATAATTGTGACCAACGTATTCAGTTGATTTTAATGACCAATAATGTCAATATCACACAATGTTTCTGACTGTCTTCTAGGGTTTCCTTTCTTTTGGACTAGTCGACAACTCTGTTACAAATCTTCTGTTTAAACATTAATAAAATTAGCTGTAATGCACATTCCGAGCTCATACAGAGCATGTTTTAGCATTTAGCATTTTAGCATTAATGCATTTTTTAATGCATTTTTTTTTAGATTAGCTGCATTTTCTAGGCCTTTCTCTGCATGATAGTATGACTTGCTCTGTGTTTCTTATTTGTTTTCAGTGTATTCAGTTTCTATGACAAAATCATCCATTCCTTCAACTGAATTCTTTATTAAGTAGTTAAGTACATTTTGTCAGTTAATTATGACAGTTAAGTAAGACTTGTGTGTGTGTCCTTTTTTTTTGCTCTCTGTCACTCTAAAGATTGTGGATCCTTTGGCTCGTGGTCGACAGTTTCGTTACGAGGAGTCTGAGCGACCAAGGACACCCCATACAGCATATCCTCCTTTGACCCCAGGTGTGACCTCTCTTTGCTCGTTCACCAGCCAGCGCTCTGGTTACACACGTTTGCCACGGAGAAAAAGAGAATCGGTGGCTCGTATGAGCCTCCGTGCTGCATCCAACCTTCTTAAGGTGTGTGTGTCACCACGGAAAGTATTGACATAGATAGTTAATTTAATTGGTAGATAGATATTTAATTGGTGTTAATTAGTGTTTGTTAATTTCTTTTCTTTTCTTTTCTTTTCTTTTCTTTTCTTTTCTTTTCTTTTCTTTTCTTTTTTCTTGCATGTTAGTATTTACCTCCAGGTGAGGTACTTGAATTTGCAAAGGGATAATTCATCTAAAAAAAAAAAAAAGTCATCATTTACTTACCCTCATGTTGTTCCAAACCTGAGTTTCTTTCCTCTGCTGAACACAAAAAAGAAATTTTGTAGGATGTTGTTAACCAAACAGTTTGTGGTTGTTGTTAACCAAACAGTTTTCTTTCTTTCTCTCTTTCTTTTTCTTCTTTTTCTTTTCTTTTCTTTTCTTTTCTTTTCTTTTCTTTTCTTTTCTTTTCTTTTCTTTTCTTTTCTTTTTTGCATACTGATGAAGTCACTGGCTACCAGCAACTGTTTGGTTACCCACATTCTTCAAAATATATTCTTTTGTGTTCAGCAGAAGAAAGGAATTCGTACAGGTTTGGAACAATAAGAGGGTGAGTAAATGGTGACAAAAATTTTTTTTAGTTTGAACTATTCCTTAAAGTGCGTGATTATAATAAATTGAGTATGTATGTTTTTGACCATTATAAAGTAAGTTTCCAATCCTTTAATGGTTTGTTTAAAAACCTTTTTTTTCTTGTTGCTTATATTTTCACTGGAATGTGTAAGGTTGTCATGTGGTTCTGTCCTCTCATAACATGTTCTGGTCCTGTAGGGTCGACAGGGTCTACAGGGCACTCAAAGTGGACGTGGATTTCAGAGGAGGAGTTTTGCTCGGCCCAGCTGGCTTGAAGATGACACTGTGGATACAGCAGACAACTCTGATTCAGTTTTTTTTAGCAAAGTGCGTATATTTATCTGGCTTTGTCTCCAGTCTTTTCACTTTTGAAAGAGAAGTGTGCTTAGTTGTATCGAAAGCACCCTTGCACTTCAAATCTTAATTATATTTAAAAATATTAATTAAAATATATACTGAAATAGAAGGGTACTTATGTGTACTTAGAGTATGTACTTTCATGACTGTTTACTGACATGATTATGTACGCTTTTTAAAAAGTGCACTTTGTAATATCAAATTAGTTTTACCCCAAAGTACATTTTAAATCATTGTTTTAATAATCTTTTGTTGTTACAATTATTTTGATATTTTATTTAACATGGTAAAAGTACTTGATTATAATCTTAACTAAGAATAATTTTTGTGTTCTTCAATATTACATTTAAAGGTAAATGTTTAAAATGTACTAAATTGCAACCATTACAAATGTGAAATTACAAATATATTTAAATGCATGACGTAAAATTTCTGTAGAAATTACATAGAAATGACATGAGTATATTTGAGTTACCATAAATGCTTGTTTGCACATTTGGCAGTACATTTTAACAATATTTAAGAAACAACATTATGAAATTACATATAAAGATTAGATTTGCTTAAGAATTATTTAATTACTCAAATAATAAGGATTAGAGTTCAACTAATTGGATATTTTTTATATCAAATAATTTATATGTAAAATGTGTGTATGTTTTAATGTCTGTTATTCTATCTCTTTCACTCTTTCATAGGTAGATGTCCATGAGGAGCTTTATTCTATGGCAGATGATGTTTTTGAGTCACCCCCTATATCAGCTTCTTGTCATGTGGCAGATGTTTCTTTGGGCGAGGGTATATCATTTCCCAACTTGTAAGTTGTGAAAATCTTCCAACCTGAAGCTTAAACACAGAAATTTGAAACAATTTAAGTTGTTAAACTAGATCTGTTGCCTATTCTGCAGATTTTCAGTTTTGCAGATATATAGTACTCATCTGTTTTAATATTGCCATTGCTTTTTTTTTCTTTCTTTCCCTCTAGGGGGAAAAAGGATCTCACTAAAACTGTGACCCCCTCTGAGAGAGAATCTTCTCGTCGTGGTGGTCGAATTACCTCCAAAGTGAAGCACTTTGCGTTTGATAAGCAGAAGCGTCAGTATGGAATGGGTGTGGTGGGGAAGTGGCTAAACCGACACTATAGACACAGCCTTAGCAGCCAAGTACAGAAACAACTGGAAGATATTCAAAGTCATCGGTGAGTTAGGAACACCAGATAGGCTCCTCTGACAGAACCATGTCAGAATTAGATGTTGCTTTTAGAATGTTGAGAAAACGTTGTGATGATTATTTGTCTTTTTGTCAGGCCATATTTTACCTACTGGATTACCTTTGTGCATATTATCATAACATTGCTGTCCTGCATTACATATGGATTTGCTCCTGTGGGCTTTGCCCAACATTCCACCACTCAGCTGGTAAGATAACAGAAAGAATCCTCTCAGGGTTATTATATATTATAAATTATATTGTGAGAAAACATCAGACATGACCAAATCACATGGTTATTTTTAAAATCTCTCCATTTCAGCAAAAGACAGTTCTCACTTAACTTCATGAAAAAAAAGTCTTCATATCCACGTTTGCTATGTAGCAATATGTATTTATGATTTAAGCCTTATGCTGAACCAGCTTTCACAAGCAGTATTGTCACATGGTAGATATAATTTTTAAATTGCTGGTCAGGAAAGACCCTTGTCACCCCTTGTAAAAAAGTAATAGATTTAAAATGCATTTATTTTATACTGTGTGTAGTTCAAGTCTGTTAACATATTTACTAACTTATCGCTTGTGACTTACTAATATAAGAAATTATAATTTAACTGTATTTGGAGTACTAGTGGTGCACAATGCACATTTCTTAAAGGGGTCATATTATGCTCTTTTACAAAGTCTTGATTTTGTTTTGGGGTGTACTAGAACATGCTTTCATGCCTGGTGGTTCAAAAAACGCATTATTTTATCATAATTTACATTATTACAATACATCTCTCACAGCCTTCCGAAAAACGAAATGTGTTGTGATTGGTTAGCTCTCCCACTGCGTTGCGACTGGCAAACAGCTTAGACGGTGTTTCAATACTGCCACGCCCCTTGTCGAAGAAGAGAATTCCATGTACAGGGGGGTTAATAAAGCTTGGGAGTGCCAGGATAAATTTTAATATAACTCCGATTGCATTCGTCTGAAAGAAGGAAGTCATATACACCTAGGATGCATGGAGGGTGAGTAAATAATATGCTACAGTAGTGTTGGGTCCTATCATCAGCCTGCGAGATCGCCTATACATGATTTTATCGTGCTAATGTATTCAGTTATTTACATACTTAGTTTCATTGCCTGAAACCAGCTCCAGCATAAGGCTAAAAGCAGCCTAACATTATCAAAGAACATCATCACTGATCAGCCTAGCCTGTTCTAGTGCAAGTTTATGCAGTGAAGCTATCTACATTGTATGATGAATAAATCTCTTACCACACACTGCACACATCTGTGGCGCGTTACGGCTCCGACGCACAACCGGAGTAAATCGCGGCTTCGGCATATGTTTTGACCCCCTGTACTGAACACGTCTGCGGCGCATTACTGGTTTGAAGTGGCCACTCTAGTCAATGCTTGTGTTTATATGCGGCTCGTTAAAACGTCTCTTCGTGCTGCATCGCTAAAGTTATTCTAATCCCCCACCTCGTCCCTACCCTCCCTCCAACAATTCGAATTTCTGTGGGCGGGATTTATTTTAATGATATTCTAATGACCACTTTGTGACATCATTGCATGCGGAAAACAAACGTTGGTAGTCCAAAGGAGCCTTTCGTTGTAGTTCTTGAAAAGGGATTTTTAAAAAACAAAATATCTCCTTTTGGAGTGGAGTTTGAGATTTGTAACTTTGTAGATATTTTTTATGCCCCAAACATAAACACCACACACTGACTAAAGTTCAAAAAGTTCAAAAGCATAATATCATCCCTTTAATATTAAGCCTGAAATATGTTTTAATGTCACTATTGATGAGGAATGTATGATTTTTAAATAATGTCGTTCTTTAAATAAAAAATATTTAAAGTGTACCTAAAGTATACTTGCAGTAGTTCCACTTTAGCACAATCAAATATACTTAAGTAAACCTTTAGTTGGACTTCAGCACCACTTCCACAAAATTAAAGTGCAAAAATTTGTTCCAATTTAGCAGATTTTAAATATACCAGTTTAGTATACTAAAAGTACAATTGCAGGATTTTTTTTTTATTAAGGACATAATATGTAAATGTATTTGTAGTATACTTACCATGAAATAAACGTAATTCAAATACATTTTAGTATATTTAGTTTTCACTAGGGACATTTATTACAGATTAAGAGGGGACAGAAAGCAATCAACAGCCCATTTAATCACCCAATTAATTTTACACTGTTTAAGTCAGCCATGCTGATAATATTCTGTCTTCCATTCATTATGTCAGACATTATGCAGCTCTGACATGCTCTGTAAGGGCCTGCTCTGGTGTTGTGTAATAGCTACTAATGTGTGAGCAGTTACACATTAGAGAGTTTACATTTGATTGCCCATCATTCATTCCCCTTCTCTTTTCTCTCTCTGTCAGGTACTAAGAAACAAAGGAATCTATGAGAGTGTGAAGCATGTCCAGCAAGAGAACTTCTGGATTGGTCCTTGCTCTGTAAGTGACACAGAAACACCTAACAACTTAGGTGTTAAGACCAACAACACTTATGAGACATCACTGTTGCCAGGTCCAGATCAGATCATATCTCAAACGCAAGCGACAATTGCTAATTGTTAATATACACTCATGGTGTGCTGTAGTGCTACCAAAATCATTTGTTTATATTACGTGTAATGGCACACAAACACAGACATAAACACTGAACCCAGATGCAGGAGTTTAAAACCAAAAACTCACAGGCAGGTACTGTATTTACAGTACAGTATGTAGAAAACCTGGAACATAAACTTCCATCCAAACTTAAAGGGATAGTTCAACCAAAAATGAACATTTGCTGTTAGTTTACCCACCCTCAGGCCATGATGTAGGTAACTTTCTTTTCTTCAGTACAACAGTAAAGAAGTTTTTAGGTGAAACCGTTGTCCTCAGCGATACATACACTGCACGTCTCTGGTCGCCGCTTTTTGAGAGTCAAAAAACATACACAAGCAAGAACAAATGAATCCCCTGATGATACAGTGAGGTCCTATTAGGCGAAAACAGTCATTATTACCTTCAGTCCACAGCCTAGGTATTTGTTTTCAGTGCATTCATGACTGCCTGGAGCGTGAACTTTGCATCGCATAATGACATATGTGCGGGTGGATACTCACATGTAAGCTAACCCTGTTTGTTTGCAACAAGTGAGGACGTGTGCAGACCTTTACCAGCAGTACCAATGTTTGAAAAAATTCACAGCACAAAAAACAAACTCACAGCGTAAAATTCCATGTCATCCTCTTTGACATCAAAATCATCAGCCATCAGCCACTTTTAAGTTGTGAGTTTTAGATGTTGGTAAAGCTCTGCACGAGTCCTCACTCTTTTGTAAACAAACAGCGTCAGTTTAAATGCAAGTGTGAGAACCATTTTGATAAAAGACAGTGTGTCTTGAGTATAGATGCTTACACAAAGACATTATGCTTGTATAATTGCTACTTTCGGCAATAATTGTCCCGTTCTTGTCTCTGTTAAATGGTCATGAAACCACAAAAATGGGAAAAAGCTTTTAAACTTTTAAAGTTTTTTCTCCAAAGTTTGCAAGTCTATAACTTAAGAAGTATTACAGATATCTTAATGCTTTTAGATTTCAGATGTTAATCTTTCCTTTTTGCATCTTTATGTTTAAGGCCCCATTTAGTTCAGTTCCAGAGATATTGGGATCTAAATATTGGGCTCCTGGATTAAAATGTTATACTGATACTCAGCTGATTATCAGCTAATACTTTGTATTAGGAAGATCTAAGGAACAAATAATGTTGAAACTAGAAATGTATCTTGTTTCACTCTGTTACAACAATTGCATAGGATGTGCGTGTCATAAATATTTTTAAAAAAAAATAAACTTTTCATTTGTAATCTTCATTTTAAAGGCCCTATATTGTTCAGTCACAGAGATACGGGGGACCCAATGTGACTCAGTGTCCAACTTGTTGAATCCTACTCATTTTCAAAGGTTGAAAATCAAATTTTGTTCACTTTACATACAGCTGATACTTTTTGTATTTAAGAAACAATGTCTGAAGAACAATAATTTTTAAAATAGAAAGGTGTCCTGTTTCCCTCTGTCAAGAAAACTGCATAGAACATATTTGTCTGAGTGCCAGAAATGTTCTGCATACCTGTAACTCAAGAAGTATTAAATATTTTAATATGATTTTAGATTCTGGTTCTGAGAAACTTTTTTTTTTTTTTTTTTTTTTACATTGTTTTTGTAAGCCCTGCATGGTTCAGTCCCATTATGTCCAAAATGTTAAACCCATTTTCAGTGAATAAAAACCAAATGTAAATTTCTGTTCAGTCATGAATGTTGACACTGAAAGTCTGCAAATAATAACAGCAATCCAGGGTTTAGGAATGTATAGTATGACACATCAGAATTTGAACAACCATTAACTGTTAATATCAGGTAAAGTATGAGCAGTGTGTAAGATTAAAGTAAGATTACCCAGGATCTCATTTACCTAAGGTTTACATTTACCCAGTGTTAATTATTTTAGGCCTGAGATATGTTATAACATTAAAAAAATAAAAATAAAATTGTAATGCTTAATCCAGGTCAGACAAATCTTGGTTTATTGATGTTAATACATGCATGGAAAGAGCAACCACACTTCCCTATAAAGCCAGGGATTTGTTTCAAACATAGTTACAATACTGCATGTTTAAACTCTTTGTAGCTTCATAAGCTGTTAAAATTAACAAAATTTCTTCTTATAAATATCCCTGAAACCGATTCAAGTATAGAATCTTCTGAATAGACTACTGAGAGCAAGTTAATACCTGCACCACTGCATTTTCAGTGCATTTTTAGCACTCAGATGGGTATATTCTATGCAAATGTTTATTAAGAATGAGAATTATGTAGAAAATTAGAACTCTGTTGAGATACGCAAACAGAAAAAGAATATTTATGGCACTAAGATGAGCTATTGCAATTGTTTTGATAGAGAGAAACAAGACACATTTCAACATTATTTGTTCTTCAGACCATCCTTTTTAATAATAATAAAAAAAGAAGTATCAGCCGAATGCAAAGTGACCCACATTTATTTTTTGACCACTGAAAATGTGTACAATTTATTAGTCCTGGAGCCATATTGACATCTCAATATTTTAATATTATTAACATTAATAATAATGTTTTTCAGTGGTCACCACTGGTACATAATGCATCAAAGATCACTAAATTCAATAGATTTTACTAACAGACCTGGATTATTTAGTTAAATATACTTTATATATATTTGTGACATTTATTATTTTATTATTTATATATATATATTATATATATTTGTGACATTTATTATTTTTGTTGATTCTCATATTCTATGGAAGATAATTAATTTCTTTCTTTTAATAGAAAGCATAAATGACATTAATGTGGGAATAATGTCTATGGTTGTTAGGGTGAAATACTCAGCTGTTGTACTGTTGTTACACTGTTACTTATGACAGAAATTTAATTTCACTCTTTGGAACACCTGTGTACAAACCTGTTTATTGCTACTGTGTTCTTTGTTTCTTAGGAGGATCTAATTCACTTGGGAGCAAAATTTTCTCCATGCATCAGACGAGACAGTCAAATAGCGAAGCTAGCACAGCAGGCCAAAGATCTAGAGAGAGAGTCCGGCTGCTGTGTACAGAACGATGGTTCTGGATGTGTGCAGACCCAGAGTGATGACTGCTCGGTATAAGTGCACACACACACACACACACACACACACACACACACACACACACATACATTCATCAGCAATAAGCAGTCTTAAACCTATGTCACATACATGCAGCTAAACACTCCACAATCTTATTGGATGTATACACAAACAACAAAGCAGTTGTGCATCTAGAGTAGTGAAGATTAATCAGTCAGAAATTTCAAACAAAGCTCTTGTCTACCACCTATAGGAAGTAAGCTGAACATAACTTTTAATTGCTTTCATTCATTATGACCTGGAAGTATAAAGATGTCTTGATTTTGATGCTTTCTCTTTATGAGAATTGACTGCTTTATTTAAATGACTGCTAAAAACATTTTTGCTCTTTTCTGATCCTAGGAGACTTTAGCAACATTTATGAAATGGAACAAAGTGAATGTAGACGGGGAGAGATCTTTAGGTATAGTCTGCCATCAGGACCCAAGGTATCTTTCACTGAAATATCTCTCATTGTGTGAGGAAATGTTTGAGCATTTTTTTTAAAGTATAATTTTGTTTTTGCAATCCATGCTGGGAGCAGGACTTGTGAAGAGCCAGCCTCATCAGGACCCCATGTTTGGCCTGATAACGTCACAGAGTGGCCGGTGAGAAAAGTTCAGTTAAATTCTTAATGTATCTAACTACTACCTTTTTGATACGGATATATAAAGACTTTTATGCCTTTCTTATTTTTCCTCACACCACTTTTGCAGATCTGTACATATCCTAAAACATGGAACCACACAGGATACAAACACATGGACTGCACACTAAAGGGCAGACCATGCTGTATTGGAACTAAAGGAAGGTAATGAACATTACCAAGAATTAAAAACAAGGTTTAAATTTTGGCTGTTTGCATTAAACCTGTAAACACTCTTGCCATATGTTTACAGTCAAAAGCCACATCTTTCTAGTTCCATACACAGTAATTGGCTTTAATAAATAGTTAACCCAAAAATGAAATTATATATATATATATATATATATATATATATATATATATATTATTTTTAGTTTTTTTGTCTTAAATTTTACTCAAAATCTTGTCATCCACCATATCTCTCAAAACATATTTATATTAAATCATCTCAGTATATGTGAACACAAATTTGAGAACTGTGGTAAATGGGAAAGGTTTTCAACAAATTAAAAAAAAAAAAAAACGTGAGAAATGTGAGAAAATCACAGAATTTGACATTTTTGGTAAACTAGCATTTTAACAGAGTTGCATCCAGCTTGTCTTGATCTGACAGATTAATTTTTTTGAACTATAATTTTATGCAATTTAACTGTTCTATTTTCATTTGTTTAAAGATGTGAGATTACAACTTGGGAGTATTGCCATTTCATGCGTGGATATTTCCATGAGGAGGCCACATTGTGTTCACAGGTATCCATTCACACTGAAAACATAATTTTCTGTTCTCTGCAGACAGACTTCTATGGACAGAATTAATAGTCAAATTTTGAGTAAAGACATTTTTGCTCTCAAACATCTGTACCCTCACAGGTCCACTGCCTGAATGATGTGTGTGGCTTGCTGCCTTTCCTAAACCCCAATGTCCCAGATCAGTTCTATAGACTATGGCTGTCACTTTTTCTTCATGCTGGGTAAGGTTTAGGTCTTTATATATTCACTCTCTCTCCACTGTTTCTCATATCTATACATAGAAGGGGAGGTAGACCGAGACTACGTCTAGATTTGACACGTAACACAAAAAATGTTATTGACAGTTTCTTTGAACCATGCTCATGTGATTGTCTTTCAGTTTACTGCATTGCTTGGTGTCTGTGATCTTCCAAATGACAGTACTTAGAGACCTGGAGAAACTAGCAGGCTGGTTACGCATTTCCATCATCTTCATTGTCAGTGGTATTACAGGAAACCTTGCCAGCGCCCTTTTCCTACCGTACAGAGCAGAGGTATGGCATAAAGCTATAGCAAAGTTTAAACTTAAGCTAAATGTTTGAGCTGCATTGAAATGATCTCATGCCAACATACATTTCAAATTTAGTAATGTTCCAGATTTAATACTATTTAAACTATAAAAACATTACATCAACTTGTTTGTTGCTTGGTTAAAACAAACAAAAAAGGTATACAAATTGACAGACTTTCAATAAAAGCTCTATGGACCACGGCTGCAGAATAATTGGTTGTTATCACAGTTTCAAAACGATATCTATATGACTTAAACAGTGTAATTGCTTCTAATACTGCTGTGCAAATTTACATCAGTCTTTACTGTGTAGAGCTGTAAAAATATTTCTGCTTCTACACTCTGACATGCATTACCCTGTAGACTTCCTTTGTAAGTGCTTTACTGTAAATGTAATTTTTGTTTGTTTTTACCAACTGAGGGATGAGTCAAAACATAATGTTTTTGGCAGTTTCTAGCCTTCTTAACTTGTATTGCACCCAGAACAACCCTTCACTTTTAGTATATGCATGTGAATGTGAATAAGCATGCTCCCAAATCACAAGCATATATAGTGTCCATAAACTCCAAAGGGAAGTATTTTTAGTTTTAAAATTACTGTGTCTTTAGATTTCTTAAGTTGTTGTCAAATGTTTCTTAATTTGTTTGTTATCTGCAAAACATTATCTACTTGTGTGCAATTAGGCCAAAAAAAGAGTAGGTTGTTTATTTTACTTACTGTAAGGTAGTCAGTTATTTATTGACGGGGGAAAGTGAGGAAGAGAGAAAGCGAGAAGAGGAAAGAGGAATGTGCCCCCAATGAAACCTGCCAAGTACAGAAGCTTAATTCATTTACCCGAGAAGCTGTTTGGGATTACTGGGTGAAATAAATAACTCTGTCTAGAGGGTAAAAGGTTCCCCCAGTGGCCTATCTCTCTCAGCTCTCCTCTATTACTGCCTTTTCTCTGCCTTTTATTGTTCTTTTTTGTCCTTATCTGGTAGAAATTTACCTGATTTGTACAACATCAAATGTAACCAAAAGTCACATTTATTGTCCTTATTCAACCTCCTGTAACCTCAGCTCCCCTCTACAAATCTGTTTAAACTCAAACAAACATACTGAAATACACACCAGCAATCACACCTCTTCCATTTCACAAATTCAGAACTAATATTATTGCATTAATTTTTTATCCCTTGCTTGCTCTGTTTCCGTCGTCTGCATTTAAATTGGAATTGCAATCCAACCATTTTCTAAGTCAAGGTAATCAGCTTCTATAGATTAAATGGTGACAGGAAAAACAAAAACAAAGAACTCAAAAATAAGTGGAAACGTTTGGTGGTTGTTAAATAACATGAATGAGCTTTCTTTATTCCAACATGAAGATTTTAGATTAAATCAAATGTATAATGGGAAGTGCATATTTTGGTTGCTAAAATGGTTTATTTTTCAGTATTTGAATGGCAGTTCACATAAATAGTGCTGCTTTCACTTCTTGATGTGCCATTTTAACTACACAATTCCATATTTCTCAGGATGGAGAATATGAAAGCAAGAGATTTATTGAAAGTCCAGAAATTACACAAGCCAGAATATTCTCAAACATTTCTACAGAAAATACAGAACACTATAATCAATTTAGTTATATATGTATGTGTTAAAGTGTTACAGTGCCTCCTGACACATTTGTGTGCAAGGCAGTTACCCATAAACTGCCTAAATGTCTTTTAACATTTTATCTACATCAAAGTGGGGTTGACCCAAAGCTTGGGGATTCATGGTGATCCCATTCCTGCTCTCTTTTATTTATTTATTTACCATCATAATATCATAATAGTGATATAGTGATGTGTTTTACAGCACTGATACTAGTAGAACTTATGGTTAAAGTTCAAATTTTAGCACTGCGTTTGACAGTTTTCTGTCTGTTTACCTTACCAAGACATCCTAAAGATGCCCAATATACTAAGTTGGTCACCTTCCAGTCTGGCACTGCGTGTTCTCTACCTGTCTTCATGTCAGATAGATCTGGTGATCGATGTGTGTTATCTGCTTACTAGCCTTTGGTTAATCCAGGCTCTTATCTCCATTCTCATGTGCTGACGGAAAGTTGGAATGCACTCCTCCTGTCAGGGATGGATTAGTGATGTTTATGAGATACTAAAAGGCACTGCTGAGCTTGCAGATCTAAAAAAAGCTTATACAGGAAGTGATGTCACTGCAAAAATTACCTCCAGCAAGATTTTAATTTACTGTGCAGAATATCATATACTACTCTATTTCAACAGTATTTAAGCAGCATTCTACATTTTATACAGTGCATATTAAATTTTGAATCATGGAATTCCTGGATGACTTACAGTATTAGCAGTACAGTATGCAGCTACATTAATGCGCTCAACACTTTCCAGTGGCGAATGAACTGGATACTTTCTTTTTTGTCTTAAATGTTTCCTTTTTTGTCTCATTATCTGATGATCAATTTTAATCCAACATATTGACTAATTTTCCATTGTTCGATATAACTTTTTTCCAAAGATCCCATTTGAATTGTCAAGCTTGTTCTGACAAAGATTTGTAATGTTAGTAAGTTACTATAGTAACTTTCCATACTAGAAATACTAAATAGCCATACTAAATAGCATCACAACATTTTTTTAAAATGGTAGAATTTAAGTAGTTTGAATGCTAAGCTTGTTTGATCAAAAGTAACTGTAACAAAAACAGCACCACCATAAGAAAAAAACCTGCTGTTGGTCTAATATCAGTAATATCGATGTTTTATTTAAAATAGATTTTAAAACAACCTTTTGTTGTATTTTCAGGCAGTTCCACGGTATCTTTTAACATATTGACTAATTTTCGATTTTTCAATGGAACTTCTTTCCCAAGTTCCTGTAATGAGGACTCGTAGAAAGCGTATAAGATCCAAGTGCAAGCTTTAATAACCAGATCGTAGTCAACAGGCAGGGTCAATATCCAACAAACAGTGTGACGAAGACAAAACAATAGCGTAATCCACAAAACAGGCACAGTCCAATAACCAGAGAGAGCAGTCCGAAAAGTACAAATAAACAAGGCAAGGAACGATGGCAAAACTTGACAGAACTATGGCGAAAAACAAAAGCAAAACTATGACAATAAAACAAAACCGTGGCAATGACAAAACAGAGCAATGAAAACAGGGAAAAACGCTTGGTAGAGTCTGCAAGAGCAAAACAATACTTCGCAGTTGTCTGTTTGGAAATGGCCTCCCTTTATGGCCACCAAACAGGAAGCAACCAACAAAGCAGCAGAGGGAGCAGCAACAGTCAGTGGGTGAAGGCTCCCTCTGCTGGCGTGGCGTTACAGAATCCCCCCCCCTAGGAGCAACCCCTGGCGCTCAAACAACAACAGTCCAGGAGGGTGGGGGAACAGAGGCAAAACAGGGGGTGGGATGGAGGGCCAGGTCCATGTAGAGGAGGTGGGCCTGGATCGTGGAGCAGGGATAGACAGTGAAGCACTGGAGGACCTGGACCATGGAGCAGTGGCAGACAGTGAAGCACTGGAGGACCTGGACCGTGGAGCTGTGGCAGACGGTGAAGCACTGGAAGACCTGGGCCGTGGAGCTGTGGCAGACAGTGGAACCTTGGAGGACCTGGGCCGTGGAGCTGTGGCAGACAATGTAACCTTGGAGGACCTGGGCCGTGGAGCAATGGCAGACAGTGGGACCTCAGAGGACCTGGGCCGTGGAGCAATGGCAGAGTGGGAAGCCATGGTGGGGCAGGCAGAGCAGGGAGAGCAGGGAGCCATGGCGAGGCAGGCAGAGCAGGCAGAACAGGAAGCCATGGCGAGGCAGGCAGAACAGGAAACCATGGCGAGGCAGGCAGAGCAGGCATAATAGGGAGCCATTGCGGGGCAGGCAGAGCAGATAGAGTAGACAGGAGCAGAGATATCCACAATGGAAGTAGTGACATCCATAGCAGAGCGGTGTGTTCACGGATGATTTCCTTGGCTGTAGCATGACAGGCAGAGAGTTCATTATTGGCCTTCTTGATCGTGACATGGCGGTCAGAGAGTCCATGATAGGCCTTCGTGGCTGTGACATGACAGGCAGAGAGTTTGTGATAGGCCTTCTTGGCTGTGACATGACAGGCAGAGAGTTCATGATTGGCCTTCTGGGCCGTGGTATGATGGGTAGAGAGTTTATGGGAGGACGCCGCCCCCATGGGAGGATCTACAGCATATGCTGACACCTCTGGAGGCATAGACGCAGATTCTTGGGCAGACGTGGCAGTGAGTTCATAAATGGACGCCTCCTCCTTAGGAGGTTCTACAGCGTGAGCTGACACCTCAGGAGGTATAGGCGCGAACTTGTGGACAGATGAAGCCTCAGGAGCAGATTTGTGGTCAAATGAGGCCTCTGGGGCAGATTCGTGGACGGACGAGGCCTCTGGACCAGACTCGTGGGCAAACGAGGCCTCTGGACCAGACTCGTGGGCAGACGAGGCCTCTGGACCAGACTTGTGGGTAGACGAGGCCTCTGGACCAGACTCGTGGGCAGACGAGGCCTCTGGACCAGACTCGTGGGCAGACGAGGCTTCTGGAGCAGACTTGTGGTCAGATGAGGCCTCTGGGGCAGACTCGCAGTTAGGCAAGGCCTCTGGAGCAGACTCGTGGATAGACAAGGCCTCTGGGGCAGACTTGCAGTTAGGCAAGGCCTCTGGAGCAGACTCGTGGATAGACGAGGCCTCTGGAGCAGACTCGTGGACAGACGAAGCCTCTGGAGCAGATTCGTGGACAGATGAGGCCTCTAGAGCACAGTGTGCAGCCCACACACTGAAAATGGCGACGGCCATTACAGGCAGCACAGTAGATAGTGGGGTGTCTGTTGACCTCAAGGGTGTGGATGCTATGGACTTGTGGCTTGGCTTAGTGGCGTGGGCTCTGCGTGGCTTGGGAGCGTGGGCTCTGGGGGTTCAGCTGATACGTGATGAGGCTCTTGGTGGTCAGCTGAGACGTGAGGTGGCTTAGGAAGATCAGAGGGGACCTGGTGAGGTTCTGGTAGGACAGCCGTTTCTTGACTTGATTCATGGAGGCCTGCCGTGGCTTGATTTGACTCAGGGAGGCCTGCCGTGACTTGACTTGACTCAGGGAGGCCTGCCGTGACTTGACTTGACTGAGGGTGGCCTGCCGTGACTTGACTTGACTCGTGAAGAACAGCGGTGACTTGACCTGGCTCGTGCAGTCCAGCTGTGAATTGACTTGGCTCGTGAAGGTCAGCTGTGACTTGACTTGGCTCATGAAGGTCAGCTGTGGCTTGACTTGGCTCATGAAGGTCAGCTGTGGGTTGACTTGGCTCATGAAGGTCAACTGTGGCTTGACTTGGCTCGGGAATATGAGCAGCGACTTGACTCATGAAGATCTGCTGTAACTTGGCTCATGAAGATCAACTGTGGTTTGGCTTGGCTTGTGAAGATCGGTAGTGACTTTGGTTGACTCAGAAACCACGGCTGTAACGTGACTTGACTCAGGAACAACATGGCTTGACTCAGGAACAACAGCTGTAACGTGACTTGACTCAGGAACAACAGCTGTAACGTGACTTGACTCAGGAACAACAGCTGTGACACGACTTGATTCATGGGGAACAGCTGTGACTTGGCTTGACTCGTGGGGAACAGCTGTGACTTGGCTTGACTCGTGGGGAACAGCTGTGACTTGGCCTGACTCGTGGGAAACAGCTGTGACTTGGCTTGACTCGTGGGGAACAGCTGTATCTTGGCTTGACTCATGGAGGACAGCTGTATCTTGGCTTGACTCATGGAGAACAACAGCTGTATCTTGGCTTGACTCATGGAGAACAACAGCTGTATCTTGGCTTGACTCATGGAGAACAGCTGTATCTTGATTGGACTCGGAAACTTGACTTGACTCAGGAAACACAGCTGCAACTTGACTTGGAAACTTGACTTAACTCAGGGAACGCAGATGCAACTTGACTTGACTTTGAAGCTTGACTTGATACTGGAGGATCAGGCATCACTTGATTTGCCTTGGGTGTGGCAGAGATTATGGGATGAGATGTGGATGAGATGATTTTGGCTTGATGAGGCTCAGGCGTGGCAGCCATCTTGGCCAGGGACTCAGACGGGGCAGCCATCTTGTGAACAGGCTTGGTGATGGCGGCCATCTTGTGAACAGGCTTGGGGATGGCGGCCATCTTGTAAACAGGCTTGGGGATGGCGGCCATCTTGTGGGCTGGCTCTGGGATGGCGGCCATCTTGTGGGCTGGCTCTGGGATGGCGGCCATCTTGTGAGCTGGTTGTAGGAGGGCAGCCATGACAGGTGCAGACTCTGGACGGGCAGGCATGGCGTGAGCAGGCCCTGGAGCAGCGGGCATGGCGTGAACAGGCCCTGGAGCGGAGGGCTTGGCGTGAGCAGGCCCTGGAGCAGCAGGCTTGGCGTGAGCAGGCCCTGGAGCGGCAGGCTTGGCGTGAGCAGGCCCTGGAGCGGCAGGCTTGGCGTGAGCAGGCCCTGGAGCGGCAGGCTTGGCGTGAGCAGGCCCTGGAGCGGCAGGCTTGGCGTGAGCAGGCCCTGGAGCGGCAGGCTTGGCGTGAGCAGGCCCTGGAGCGGCAGGCTTGGCGTGAGCAGGCCCTGGAGCGGCAGGCATGGTGAGTGCAGGTAGTGGTTTGAGAGATGTGGAGTGAACAGGCTGTAGCTTGACAGACGTGACTTTAGCAGACCTTGACTTGGTGGATGTGACTTGAACAGGCTTTGACTTGGCGGGCATGGCATGATAGGGCTCTGACGTTACTTGAATAATTCCAGACATGACTTGAGCAGGCTTTGGCTTGGTAGGTGTGACGTGAGCAGGTGTTGGAGCTGGAGATGTGATGTGAGCAGGCCTTGGTATGGTGGTTACTGTAGCATTGCGGGGTCCCTCATCCGCAATCCCAACAGTAAACGGTGAGCCACTTAACCATAGTGCAAAGTCTATGTACTCTTCTAGAGTCCAATGTGGGGTATTGCGTGGGATCAAACATTTAATGTCCTGACATAATCCAAAACGGAAAATTTCCTTAAGAAATGTATTATTGAAGTCTACCTGATAACACAGTTCACAAAAGTCCTCCACATATGCCTCTATGGGACGATTCCCTTGGCGGGAATGCTGGGTTCATGGTTGTGTATTCTGTATCCAAAAGCCGCTGGATCTTTGGTAGGCGAAGCATTCTGTAATGAGGACTCGTAGGAAGCGTATAAGATCCAAGTGCGAGCTTTAATAACCAGATCGTAGTCAACAGGCAGGGTCAATATCCAACAAACAGTGTGACGAAGACAAAACAATAGCGTAATCCACAAAACAGGTACAGTCCAATAACCAGAGAGAGCAGTCCGAAAAGTACAAATAAACAAGGCAAGGAACTATGACAATAAAACAAAACCGTGGCAATGACAAAACAGAGCAATGAAAACAGGGAAAAAACACTTGGTAGAGTCCGCAAGAGCAAAACAATACTTCACAGTTGTCTGTTTGGAAATGGCCTCCCTTTATGGCCACCAAACAGGATGCAACCAACGAAGCAGCAGAGGGAGCAGCAACAGTCAGTGGGTGAAGGCTCCCTCTGCTGGCGTGGCGTTACAGTTCCCATTTGAATTGTCAAGCCCGTTCTGGTGAAGATTAGTAATGATTAGTAAATTGCTACAGTAATTTGCCATACTGCCATACATTTTTTTTTTAAAACTTATGTGGTAGAATTGAAATAGTGTGAATGCTGAGCTTGTTTGATCAAAAGTAACTGCAACAAAAACAACACCACCTAATATCAATATTTTATTTAAAATAGACTTTGAAACCTTTTGTTGTATTTTAACTTTCTCACCATAAAAAAAGCCATGGAAATCAAACAGACAAATAGATACCCTGGGCGAACAATGGCTCAGCACTCCTGTTTTGAGACGTATCTCAATTCCCTGTTTATATTTATATATAACATTAAAACAGCTTATTCATGTGCATAAGCAAAAATCACATGTTCACGATATATAAGAACATAGTTTGTAAAATAATTTCAGAGACAGTTATTGTTACATTAGGGCCACATGTAAATCGTATTTGCTACTCCAGAGAAATGTGCGCAACATGAAGCCAAAGAAGGTTACTCCTAAAGGGGCTGGATCAGCTCTCACACGCAGTGTAATCTTATTGACCTTACTCACACTCCTGTCTGATACCCCACACCTTTGCGATTGAGCTCCTCCCTAAAGTGTGACAGAGGCATGGAATCCTGCTGCAGGTGTGTAAGCGTGAGAACTCTGTGGAAGGTGTGACACTTCTGTGTGTGTGTCTTTTCTCCTGGCCTTGAAGAAAGGCAAGATATCTCAGATTAGCCATCTGCCCAAGCAACCCTTTTCAGCCCTGACGTCATTCTAATCAGGTCACAAGTGGCCTCTGCAGTGGATTTTCACCACTGCTATTTGCCAGTTCTGATAATCTATACTGGAAAACATGGAATAGAATGAGAACAATTATTATATAAATATTATTGAGTATTATATTATTATATAATTGTAATTGTCTATTTCAGAGCTATGGGACATATCATGAAAATATAAACGCATGGTATGATAAAAAATTAAAAAATATATATAAATATATTTGGAAAATAGGATAGGTACAAACTTAGAGAACTCTGTGACCAAATCCAAGCTATTTCAGCTTAATTAGAAAGCTGAAAGCCCTGGAGTATTAGTTATGGAGATAGATGCTTTCAATATGTAAATGGAACAGATTTTTCTATGCCTTTAAAATGCTTTTTAAAGATAAGTGGTCCAATAATGAGCCAGTGTGTCACCGCAGCAGATGCCCTTCTTTTTTTTTTAGCATTTTATTCTCATTATAAAGAGTGGTTGCATCAACTGATAGGTGAAAATGGCTAAATGGATTCATATTTGACCCTGTAGTGGCATGAATTAACATTACAAAAAAAATGGCACTTCTGCTTTCAGATTTAGACCATCTCCATTATCCATCTGGATCACTGTTTATGCACCTGCCTGAGTGTAGACACTCAGCCCTTTATTTCTCTGCTCTTTTGCATAATAACAAGGCTTTAATAGTGACCATTGAAAATGTGTACAAAACACATCTTTCAATTAGTGAGATGTCATCAGAGACTGAAGCTACTTTTACAGCATAACAGGAAGTCACCTTAATCATCTAAAAGGATAATTCAGCCAAACATTAACATTACATTACCATCTGCTTCATGTTACTTGGAAACCATTTTTTCCTGTTATTTCCATTTTTTTCTGTTATTTACAAATAATTAATTCATTAGTTAATTAATGGTGTCTCATTGCCATTTATCAGGTTTGTCTACACATCTCCTTCAGATAATGTCAGTTGATGACATGTTTTGCAGGCACCCTTTGACATAACAGATGCCACTAGGTAATATAATAAATAATTTGTTTTATTTGTTAGTTTATTTCTTAATAAAAATACTTTTTAAAGGTTTGACTGGGTTTAGAGCAAACCATATTATAGAATCTGCACTTTTATAGTGTTTGAGTAAATTATTATAGTAATTTGTCATGCTAGATAAAATAGCATCAAAACATTTCTTTAGGTTTTGTAGTAGAATTGAAGTAGTTTGTTTGATCAAAAGTACTCCAAGCATTTTTTAAATGTTTTCTTTGAATTCCAGTATGCCTACCTCTTGGAAGAGAAAGACAAACCAAAGTGTGTCTCTCAATGCTCAAGTTTGATTATGGCCAATTACTATGACTGACATGACCAAACATGCTTATACACACACACACACACACACACATTGTGTTCAGTTGTTAAAGCTGGTGCACATTTGCTCATTTTATTCAGTTTTGTTACATACATACACACACAAGAAAAGCTTTTGCATAATGTTACATCTTACGCCAGGGAGTTACATCTAACCCAGACTATGGGGTGAATTGTAACATTTCACTCCTCGAGTTTGAGTCTAAACCATGCATTTTCTGTTTGTGCTGCAAAGATAATAGCTATGCCATTTAATAGCACTTGTTTGAATCATTTTTTGCACTGGCTTTAAAGCACACCCAGATATTACCAAAACTGTCAAAAATGTTACAACCATCCCCAGTCTCCCCCCATTACAAAGCGACTTATATTAAGCAATCAATGTCAGGGCCTTTGGAATGATGCATTTTCCACACGCCGCTAGTTTCAGTTTGACCTTATATAAAATAGTTTTGGCTTGGCATTTATAATAAATGTTGTTTATAGTGAATGAGACCTATATCTGTTTGTTCTATGCTTTTTATCGGTCCTTATTCTGTTCTGAATATTGCTAAATTTGAAGGATTTGTTGTGGAGTGAGGGGCATATAAATACATGTTTATAATATTTAAAAATGTTGTTTATTTTACATTATTTCTAAATAAAATAAGTAGAAGGAATCTATACCAGTCTACATAACTACATAACTATTAATTGAAATAACCTGCATCAAATGTTAGGACCCATCCAAAGGGGAAGTGTGTCTCTGCCTATAGAAGCACCCTATCAAAGGGGACCACATCCCTTCTTCAAGACCAAATACCTTTTTGTGATGGAGGTAAACAAAACAGAAGGAGTCTTGTGGGTTGCTGATCATAGTTCTGTTTACCCTGTTCTACCCTAAGGAGTACTTGAGCAACCTTCTAAAATGACCTGCTCTCAAAGACCTCAGTTTAACTGGGGGAAAACAGCTCCACCCCTACATTGAGTAAAGGCAATCTACCTAAGAAACACTAACTTTTTCTTTAAGCACTAGACCATAGTATGTGACAGATAAAAAGAAATTATGCCCTGCAGGTGAACATGTAAGCATGGTCAAACTAGGGTCAAAGTAGAGCATTAAGTAGTTTGCAGGAATGTGCTTTCACCATTTGTGATATTGACATAATAATCTTTTGCTTACACTATAGGTTGGTCCAGCAGGGTCTCAGTTCGGTTTGTTAGCCTGTTTGTTTGTGGAGCTGTTCCAGGCCTGGCAGATGTTGGAAAAGCCATGGAAGGCCTTCCTGAAGCTCTTAGGCATTGTTCTCTTCCTTTTCTTCTGTGGTCTTCTGCCCTGGATTGACAACATTGCTCACATCTTTGGCTTCCTCAGTGGTCTTCTCCTGTCCTTTACATTTCTTCCATATGTCACATTTGGCACATTAGACAAGTACCGCAAACGGGCTCTTATTTTGTTGTCGTTGCTTGTCTATGTGGGGTTGATGTCCTCACTTGTTGTCTGGTTCTACATTTACCCTATAAACTGGCATTGGCTAGAGCATCTCACCTGCTTGCCATTTACGAGCAAGTTCTGTGAACGCTATGACATTGATCATGTGGTACACTAACTTTGTTTTTTGTAAACTAAGGATTTCTCTAAGGTCTGCAAAGGACTGAGTAAAACAGCAAAACTGAGTAAAACAGCAAATAACATCATACTAGATTTGAAGTTTAGCACATTTGTAACCAGTAGATTATACAATAGTCCATTTATTTCCAAGGCAGTTCTGGACGTTTCTGGATAATATGCAGGTAAACTATGATGTGCTGTTACTGAAGCTTTTACGCTATCCCCTTAGCTAAAATGTCTGACACAAAATGTCCTTTATTGTCCAATATCCTTGACTGCTTTATAGTTTGTGTAAACAGTGGGCTTTATACTGTCCTTTCATATGTGCTAACACTTTAAAAGACATTCTTGTTAGGTTTTTACTGTGAACTTTACGCTAACAATCATTGAAATATAAAATACCATTCATAAAAAGATCAATTTGCTGGTGCTTCAGTCATTTGTATTTGCCCAACAAGCATTTTAGCAAACTACTTAAGGTTCTTATAAAATAAGAATCTTTTAAGAGTCATTCACTGAACTGGCTATGAATGATGGAGTTTTATGTTGAAACTTCAGTGACGTTTAAAAAAATTGCTTTATTCTTCACTTTTTGTACTGTAAACAACTACAAACCTCCAGCTAGGCTGGTAAAATCTAGTTCCACAGTACACACTAGTGTTAGGAACTGTAGCTTGCAATTCTTCCATTTCTGGATTACAAGTGTCCTCAGACAGCTAAAAGCAAATTAGTTGTAATGTCCTGAACAGTAGGCTCTGCTGGACATTTTACTTCACACTGCATTTCACATATTTCATAAGTCATTTATTTAAACATATATTTTATCCATCTTTTTTTGTGCCCAGTGTAGAGATCCTGTTTTACAATTAACAGAAGAGCTGTTTTTTTACAACCAGCTATTACTGTTAATAGGTACACTGTATGCATTAAATCATGTGTGTGATCAGTTGGCACAGAATGTTTCGATTTGTGGTCTTTTGTTTCCTTTTATTGTAGTGTCAAAATCAAATTCAGGTCTTGTTCTGACTGATATTCCGTGCATAATTGTTTACCAAGGGCTGCACTTGTGCCTTGAAATAGAACAGGGATTATCTTGAATCTGACAATCTGAAATAATTTTGTTATATTTAAAGGTGTTGAAGGTGTACAAATATGATTGGAGGTGGACCAAAAAACTAGTGCTTCATTTAATAATAATAAAGTTTGGATATGTCAAGTTTGGAACAAATGTCTTTGTACTGATGTCCTTTACACTTTGTTTTTTAAAAAAGTTTTTCTTAAATGTGACTCTGTGCCTTATTTAACAAATAAATTCTTTGTTAATCCAGAATCATTACCCTATGAACACTACAGACATTTACACAATGAGTTCAAAGAGCAATCATTCTAAAATATATATTCTTTATTTCTTTTTACTTACAAAATGTACAAAATCATAGATGTCTTGATTCAAGACCATGGAGGCATAGGTGGTGGATTTTTACAGGGAAAGGCAAGTGGAAACCAGTCTTAACATTCTCAACATATGTTTGGTGATGATTTTGGTTTTGCAGCACCTCTGCACATGGAAAATGAACCCTTAAATTCTTTGCTTTGAAGCAAGTATACAAGTAACTCTAATCTATAAATCAAATTGTGCTAGTGCCTAACCAACACAATACGTGTTTCTCATGTATATGGGATTGTATATTAAACATTTGTCAAATTGGCACTTACAGACATAACAGACATCATTGTATGTTCTCTTGTGGCTGTTTTCATAAGAGATCACAGTGGAAAAGTGTTCAGTTTATGCTATTTTAATGCTTCAATAGAATTGACACACATCTAAAGCTGCCACAAGACACTGAACACAAAAACTAGCCCAAAGTAAAATAGCTTACTGTTGAACCACTATCTTACCTTTCCAGCATTGACCCCCCCATCTCACATCACAGCAGGAGATCTGTCATGATTTTAAAAATATGCATGAGTAATAAAAAAATTAAATCTACAGAAATGCATACCAAATACCATACAAAATAAACAATAATAAATACAATCCTAGTCTATTAGGGAAACAAACTCCCAAGATTAACATGATGTATATGTATATCTTTTTTTTTTAGCCATCACCTGTAAGAGTGGGATACAGTTTGCTGTAAGGTTCCCTTTTCTTTTCTTTTCTTTTCTTTTCTTTTTTCTTTTCTTTTTTAATGTGTCTAACCAAAAACGTCTAACCATTTTTGTTATGCTAGGCTTACAAAAATAGACGCAAACAGCATAACAACACAAGACATCTAGACAAAACCAAAAGCTGCTTTAACACACCCACTGCTTCGTTTGAAGATCCAAAAAGCTACATGACTAGTGATCCCTTAACAACCACTGTTACGGCGCATGAATGCATGTCCTCTTATAGGATAATACATCTCGATGAAGGTAAGTGACCCAACAGTTATTTCAGAAGGACCTTGCCCCTTAAAGCCAGACTTCTGGTAGAAAGGCACCAAGAAGTCCTCACACATAAGCACGGCACGGCGGACATATGGTAGGCAGCGCAGATACTGCAGGTAACGCCACAGCAGGATAGATCCTTTTCCCTGCTGGCGGAAGGTCCGGTGGACTGCCAGCACATGGATGTGGACAGTAGTCCCATGAGGCTTGTGAAGAGTCAGTGCATCCTATTAAAAGAGATAATTGAAATGAGTCATGTACAATTACAAGAAACTTAACTACACATGTCTTTACAAGTTAAAATATAATAATACAGGCATATCACTTCTTATTCATTCCTTTCTGACAATACCAAATACGTTATTTGGAGATAAAATTACATTGGTAAGACGGTCCTGGTCCCAGAGTGATCCAATGATAAAAGCGACAAGCCTCCCCTGTTCAAACCAGCCCAAAGAAAGCTCAGGACAGAGGGTGAGGAAGTGCCGGACCTCATCCAGATGAAGAGGACATTCCCCAGACACAGATATAAAAGCTGAGAGATAAAACGAGAAAATAGCTTTTATAAAACACAAACACCAGTCACACAGTAACCAGATACAGTTTTCTATGGTTAGTACTTTGGCTATTCATATTGTAACACATTTTGTATAATTTTACATTTAACACTAAACAAATTCGTAACAAAGTCGTTTTTCTCTTGGGTGATAGTTCCATACCCACAATTAACTGCTGCATAAATAAATAAAAATAAATAGAAAGCATGATTTAGCTCACCCTCTCTCTCTATTTCGAATACACTGATGGCGTCCTCGGTGTTGAGTGACCGGAACTCGCTGGCGGGGAGCGTGTGCCGGCGCTGGCGGCCGGGGGAGATCGGAGCTCTCATGTGGATGGGCTTTAGGAAAGGCAGTGTGCTCACTACTGACATTTCTGCTGTTTTAAAATCTCTTTAGTGATTTAAATAAATTACTAAATAATATTCAAATGTCCTTCACAGAAGTTTGACTTGCAAGAGCTGTGTCGAAAGTGAATCACGGAGAGGCGCACCAAGAGCATTTATACCCTTCCGTCTGCTTAAGATCCATTAGTCACCATAAGCCTTAAACCGGCCCGCATTTCACCATTAATCACATTCACTGAAACCACGTGAGGTGTGTTTGATGGTGAAATTGTGAACAGGCAGTTTTCAAAACCATTGGACTTGGTCAGAAACATTTTTCCATCTGTAAAAGGAAGTGGCAAACTATTTCTGACCCTTTGAAAGTCTGGATTAAAGCAGTAGCCTACCTGTACAAACAAATCACCTTCACTTGGGCTGATGGATCCATAAATTTCCATGAAACAGCACAGCTGGAGAATTAGAGTTATTTACAACAATGACTGACAATGAGAGTGATATTAAGCAATACCACACGAGCAAGAATGCTGCTGTAATAACTGAATATCATTGGGATATTCAGTACAACAGCACGACTGCGAATGAAATATTGTTTCTAGCAACAAGTACTTAATATCAATTTATACAACACTTGTTAGTTATTAAAAGCCTGTTTTTAAGCTCCAAAGGAAGCCCATTTACACTTGAGGATCAAAGCGGTCTGCAAAAGTGGAGCGACAGAGATTTTCCCTTAAGAATACAATAACATTTTGTAGAGTTCTGAACCTAACTGCATTATCAACGCTAGGCTATACCTGTTTATTTTTAGATTTATTTCTCAAAAATGGTGGGCTAGTATCTCTGTTTAATAAATTATCTGCAACAACATCTTCCTACAAGACTGATTCCTAACAAAACTGCATTTAACAAACAAACCAAATTTAACAGCAGCCTTTATTTGCAGTCAGACACTGACACCATGTGGCTGATCTCTCATCTCATGTGTTTGGGTGGAGCAGCAGATGAATTATCATAGACAAACATAAAACATAATCAGTCAGCACAATGTGTGATATTATTCTCTCTCTCTCTCTCTCTCTCTCACACACACACACACACACACACACACACACACACACACAAACACACTATATCCAGTCTCCCTTATATGTAATCCCTTATTGGACGTAATGTTTTAGTCTGATACAGACTATAAAACGCGCCGTTAAAACATTTGCTTTGAAAACTTCCATTTTCTAATGAAAGCAGTTTGGTCAAATAAAAGTAAGAGTGTTTTGTTATTGGAGACACTGATGTAATTCAGGGCAGTGGTAACAGGTAAACCCGTCCACCATGCGGCGCTCTACGTACGGACGTAAACACGTGCTGTTCCTGCTCACAGGTTTCTATTCACTTCTCCATCCCTCTCCTCCTGCATCATTCAGCAGCAGCAGAGATGGCGGAATCCGCCACAGTAGCGCTTTCTCCGGCCGTGAGCCCGAGTTCCGAGCCTCCGTCCGGCACGCACTCTCCCACGGCAGGCGGAACACAGCGGCTCTTGTTTACGCATGACCTGGTCTCCGGAAAACACCGCGGGGCGATGCGTTTCGGGCTCGTACGGATGATTCACGGCGAAGAGGATTTCGAAGATTCGGACTCCGAGATTGGTGGTGATGGCGGAGGGAGAGGAGGAGGAGGAGGAGGAGGTGGTGGTGGTGGTGCTGCTGGCGGCGGCGGTGGTGGAGAAGGCGGAGGCGCTCCCGGTAACTCAGACAACGAGAGTGGGGCGGCGGACACACGGTCATGGCCTCTCGGTAGAGGATTCGTGCGGGTTCAGTGGTATCCTGAAGGAACGAAGCAGGATGTTCAGGAAACGAAGGTAGTAAAAGGCACAAATGACCGTGCTTATTGTTTTTTCCTCTCCCATGCAGCCAACCACATTGATCAGCAACCAATTATTTTACTCTCTTTACTCTGTTGTAAGGATTTGAACGAGGCGGAGATACGTTTATTGTTTTTCACCTTTTACCGATTCTCAGAACATGATCAGGATGAGGTAACGTTAATTTGATTTATGATCCCGAGAATGGTGTCTGAGTAGGCAGCTCAGGTTTAGGGACACGGCCTCTGAATTTCACATATGATATGTTGAAAGGTGGTAGTTACTCATGAAAACACGCACAAACAAGTACATTTATAAAAATAAAAGCGTTTAGGATTAGCATGGAAGCTGACTGGCTTTGAACACTTAAGTCTCTTGATTATAAACAGTCATTGATCATTTGTGCAGTTTGTCATGTTTAACCGTGAACAGTATCCAAACACTTGTCAACAAAAAGTGGTTGTAGCTCCAACTCAGCAAATAGTAAACAATGTCAGTGCACAATAATACTGGATAGATAGACCTCCCGATGTTACTGGACCTTCAGTGTATTATTTTTCACAATAGTTTTCAGGATTCTGTGTCAGTGCCCTGTTAAAGCATGGACCAGACTAGAACCCACTGTTTTATTATCCAGCTTTCAACTATAGCTTCAGAATAACATGCTGGACAACTAACAAAGACATAGCATGAAGGAGATACCCACCCCACCCTTAAAAGAATGGTTAAGGCCTACCATGAGCACAGGGTTTTATCTATATACGCACATACACACTCAGTAGATTGTTGAATTGTTTTCATTCTAGCAGAAATCTACAAATCAGGATGTTTCTAGAATTATACCTTTTTAAACCTTGTTTAAATCATGAAAAGGATGCATGCAATTTGGTAACACAATATCATTGTTATAAAAACCTGTATTAATATTGTCTGAAATGTATGTTATCTGACATTTTACTTTTTTTGAATGAATGCATTCAAGCTGTCAGGGACCAAAAGTGTATGTCAGTGTGTGGTCTGCTAGGAAAAAGATCTAAACATTTTTTTTCTAAGCTCTAGGAAATTCTGGGTATACTGATGAAGACACAAATCTTGCTTGTCCATGATAATTAATTAGCATTTATCCATGCAAAATTTTCTTCCACGCTGAAGTGTCCAGGCAAAGAATGGGTAAGGTTAAAGTACACTGGAAGATTTTTTTTTTTTTTTTAAAGATCTCTAAATAATAGGGATATGACCTTGCAAACATTTCGCAGTGCATACATTAGAGCTGCACCATTAATCCTTAAAAGATCGAGATTTCGATTCAAACACCCACGCGATCTTATTCGTGAATGACAGCGATTCAGCTGTCTATTACAGCTGTTTCACATCACAAGTTTCAGTGGAACGTGAGAAGCACGTTTTGTCGCTGCCCATTTTAATGAATCAGAGGGTCGGCCATCATTACGCTTCCGATGTGAACGCTGTCTTTCAATGATATGGGCGGAGACAAAACGCGCTGCTCACGCTCTACTGACGCTTACGATGTGAAACAGGTGTTAAAGACATTCAAATCTGCATTAATACTGCGGCTGATCCAGAAAGATCAACACAAACAGTATTTTCAACCACATTATAATCATTATTTCTGTGTTACAGACATTTAAATAACAGAAATACTGGGATGAAAGTTATAGGTAATGGATATAAACACTTATTGTCTACAGTAGCGATCAAAACGAAAGTATCTTAACAGTGGTATGTATTGTAACGCTTATCCTCTTCCGCCAGGAGGTGGCGACAACTGCCCGTTTAAAAAAAAACTGTCATTGAATCATTCATTTAGGAGATTCCAATAGTAAAACAAGTCTTAATGAATTGAGACACTGACTCCTTCATTGAGTTTTTATTTTATTTTATTTATTTATTTTTTTAAATTAATGTTTTTAAAAGATTTAAGCAATGAACATTTTGTCAGAACCACTAGTAAATTGTTATTTTGTTTAGTTTTCGAATCTTTTTTTCTCCAGAATTGTGAGAGAATCATGGTCTCCAATTTATTAAAATCAACTGGGATTCTCAATTTATCCAGAATCATGAAGCTGTTGTTGAAATGTTGTTTATTACTGCATATAATTCATTAAAATGGAAGTTTAATTTCATAAAGTTCAAAATGCACCTACATTTTCTTTGCATTTTGTCTTTTTCAGTTGAATAAAAGACTACTTTCCCTATATATTTAATTACTGAGGATTTCTTTAAAAAAAAGTTTAAAAATCTCATCTCGTCTCTTGAACCCAGTCTTGTGTCTCGTCTTGTGGGATGAGTGTCTCGTCACACCCCTTCTAAATAATGTCCCTATATGTATGTCAGGGATGGCGAACTCCGGTCCCGGAGAGCTGCAGCCCTGCAGAGTTCGGCTCCAACCCTAATTAAAACTCACCTGCCTGTTGCTGCGGCTCTCCAGGACCGCTGTTCGCCACCCCTGCTGTATATCCAACTTTTTCCTAAGTAGCTGATGAGCAGCACCATAATATATTGTAACTTCTATTTGGGTGCATTAGTGTTCCGGTCTCCACAGAAATCCATTTTAAAACGGGGTAAAAAAGATTGACTGAATTGAAACTTTTGCAATATAACCAAATATAAAAATGTGCACAGATTTAACGTTATATTATCGGCTCGGAAAACTAGTGTTATTAGAAACACCGGAGGTCGGAAATGTAAAGCACCAGTCCAATCGGGCGAGACTTCCGCATTCAGAAATAGGTGAATATATCAGAGATAATCAGTACTAGGTATTAATGTCTCTTCAGGATTACTTTAGGTCAACATGAAATGGAAGTTGCGATAGTCGTATTTTCCCATATTGTGATGAATGAGACTGCTTTCTGAGCAAGAAATAGGGCGGGACTTGAATTTGTCCAATAGGGAATTGATTGGATCACTGTCATTTTGCTACTGCTGTGATCTCATTAAAATGACATTTTGCTGGAGGGAAGGGATTACTGACACCCTTTCAAATTTTGATTTCATTGTGACTTTAATATGTGTCTAGATCCACTGTAGTCATGATAGGCCATTACATAATTATGTCAGTCCCTGCTTTGCAGCAATGTGTATAGATATGCTGTCCAACACAGTAAAATGTTAATATCTAAGCTTTTTCTTTTGCAGAGCTCTTTGAGGTTTAGCAGCAGGCTGTTTGAGCTGAGGTTTGCTTAATCACAAGCCTCTTTTTTTGCCAAGCCACTTTAATTTAATTGACTTAACAGTAGTTTGAAATCAGAACTCTCATTCGTGTTTTTTCCCTCTTTAATTTTACTTTCAAAGTATGCTTATTAATAAAAGTAACCATTTTATTAACCATTCCGATCAAAAGTTGCCTTTTTTTTAATAGGTTAATGAGGTGAATGCTGGGAGTGTCTGTGGTAAATGGATATATAGTTAGTGCTCCGTGTTGTAGTTAATCTGTGGCAGATTGTGGACGGCATCAGGCAAGAAAGGACATGCTGCCAAAACCCACATGTCAGTTCAGATCTGTATTAGAAAGAAAGTCTCCATAAAGTGTGTCACCATCAAAGTTTTTCTATTAAACCATGAATTCTTGTGTAGACCTTAACAAAGAGTTAGAGCAGGTATACTGTTTAATGATGTGAAACATTGAAATGGTTGCTCATAAATCTGTGAACTGAGACACCAAGACTCATGTTTTTCATGGCCTTTTTGTACTGTTTTCATGCAAGTACCATCAACTACAGTATACTGTGGGTATAATCATAGTACTGACCCAGTGCAATAACAAAATTGAATATGAAACCAAGTGACCTACAAAAATACTGTTGAATGTCACTTGTTACTGGTTAGGACAAATGTTTGATTATTATGGAAGAGATAGTTTGCACTGCTTGTTGTTGTTATCATAGCGCAATACAAGGTCTCTGTTTCTGACATTTAAGATAGAAAACGTAATAAATACTTTCCAATTATATGCTGAGATCATTAGCACAAGAAACCATTGGAATATAAAAAGGAAATTTTTACAAACTGAGTAGATTGTTTTTACTCGTGTCTTTAGTTTCAACACAAAATATTGGACTTTTATGATTGCTATCATATATTTATTGCAAAGGTATTAGGCTATGTATAGTACAGCTTTTTGAAACAAAGAGACGGCATCTCATTCCTGTGATGTAACATAAATATCAATATTTCAGGATCATTGTTATGAGGTCAGATTATTTTCAAAAGTGTTGCATTATGACAGCCCAGTTGTGGTAGTGTGAACCAGTGACCCTGTTTAGCAATAGGTAGTCTTTAGCTTTTTACTTGCTAATCAAAGTAATGACTGAAAAATTGAACTTTTTTTTTTTTTTTTTTTTTTTAATCGATGTTTAATATTATTTACTTCAATCAGAAAAAAGGGGTGTGTCATTTTTAAGGTGTGGCTCCTGTAGTGCTGCAGTGTGTTGCTGCAGTCCCTCCCTCTTTGCTCTAACGCAGATGTACATGTACAGCATTTTGTTCATTAGCAAATGAAGTCTAAACAAGCATGCAATGAGCAGTTTCTTATTGATCTTTGTAATCAAGCCTTGTTTTGGGCTCAGGCCGTGAAGGTTACTGCAAACTGCACAAAATAAGAGCCTGTTTTACGGAAGAGGTTTCACAAATTTAGGACATAATATATGACATTATTATTTTTTATTATTTCATCCTTGAGGAAAAAAATGTTAAGAATAAAGAAAAAGAGTTAAACTCATCAGGAAAATAACTCCTGTAAGTGCCATCTGTGTTTATCTCTACACTGTAAATGACCCATTCAGTTTTCTTCAGTGTGTGTGTGCGCGCATGTGTGGTTGAGAAAGGATGGGATAAGACATTGTTAAAAATGCTGGGATATCTGCCATTTCACTTTCCATATCCCGCCTAACTGTACAGTAGCATACACTGCATTGCTTGGCGTTTTAAAAAATGTTTGCTGGGAGCCCTAACTGATCTGTAATCATATAGTTCTAGGCCATTTCTGTTCACACAAACAGAATTGTCGTTTAAAGAATAGTCATGTTGTCATGTTTTAAACTGGCGAAGCTGTTGTTGAGCTGTAGGTTGTAGTGCAGATATTTTTGGATCAGGCCTTGATTTGTGTGGAACTAACCCCCTCTTGATTTTTGGCCTAACTTTTAGGATAGCAGTGTGTCTAAAACATCAGTTTGTGATCTTTCCCTCAAATTCCTTGGTTAACACCAGAAGCAGATGCTCTCTTTAAGCAACTCAGCATACACTCTATAAAGACATTTAGTGTATAGTATCTTAATGTTTTGTTGTTGTTGTTGTTGTTGTTGTTATTGTAAAGAACAACATTGTCACCATTGTAGATTCACCCCACACTGCATGAACAGAGGGATGTAGCATATCTCACAAATTAGTATTAATAGCATTGTACCCTCAGGAGAGACAGAATGAGCCCAGGGCCTAATATGAATCACAGCTACAAAATTGTTCTAAAATGGAGGTAACCTAACTGCATCTGTAATAGACTTGAGGATGTGATTTAAAGATCATTTGAATTTGAATTAAATTGGTATGATGAATCCTAGTAAAACCAAAAACTCAAAATCTCATTTTAAGTCTTTAATATGAAAATATCTCTGGAATGAACTGCAGATGCTTAAACAATGAGATCAGATCCATGTCCCCTGAGATTTTTCTGGATGGCAGCTCACCAGGACACAGCAAGAATCCTGAATGCATGATCGCAAACAGAAGGTTGCAATGTCCATCTGTCTTTTGTCTTACAACATTTTCCCTTTGTTTCTTTGTCTTTTGTCTTTTGTCTTGTCTTTTCTTTTTCACCCCTGACTCAGCTTTGTGGGTGGGGTGTGGTGGGGGTAGGGCCAACCTTATAGATGGCCCAATACGAGACTGCGCAGTCTGTTTCCTGTGGTATTGTTTTTATAGTTGACCATTTCAGCAGACTAGTGTGTGTGTGTGTGTGTGTGTGTATATATATATATATATATATATATATATATAAACCAAAATGATCACGGTTATCAGTATTATCACGGTATTGTTAAAATGTGCTGGAAATGTTCAAAAAGTACTGACACACAAATCACTTCACCAAGTTTTATATTTAAAAACAGTAAACAAATAAAATTACATTTTGTTTGCCTAATCAGTAAAACAATACCAGCACTAATGATGTCTGGATTTTAAATGACAACATGACTGACAACTTATATGGCATGTTCAAATATCTAATGTAAATGATCAAATAAAGCTTTGAAAACGTATCATAAAAGGTAAACCTCACATTTCAGCCTTCAAATAAAGAAAAGGTTAAGTCAAAATGAGAATTGGTTAATAAAAGATTGTATGTGTTTTATCTGCTCCATAAATCTAGATAATTTATCTGAATTGTTTAAATGTGTAGACAGTTTTTCATCAACTGGTCAAAATTTTGGCTACAGCAGGACATGCAAATTTTTTTGGCCAGACAAAAACTGCACACAAGCTGAATGTAAATGTAAGTCTCTGTAAATCCACTGTGGGAGACTAGATGGCGCTTATGGAAAAGCTGTATTACAGCTGTTTCCGTGAACTCCGTGGATAAAGCAGTATTGCGATCAAGAACACTACTTTAGATATTACATGGAGTGAAGATGAAAACAAAATGCCATCGAATCTTTTCTAAAGACGGTCAGACTTCAGAGGTACATTCATATAATTAATTAATTTATATTTTCATTTCATTTGTATAATTCCCAAATGCGAAGTGAAACGTACGGACTGCAAATACATTAGTTACCAAATAACACACACGTTCTTTATTTGAGGGTTGGGCATCACTAAATAAAATGATTTAATAAATACCTGATTACATTAAGTACTTATTCGCGCGTACGTAATATCTGAGAGAGCGCATGAGCCATGATCACTATATATTTAGGAGAGCAAGCCCACTGCAATCCATGAGATTTGTGCTGGCATCCTGTCGTATTAGGATAATGCACTCTTTGCATTTGCTATTAACATAACGCCAAAAACTGCTTCAAATGAACGATGAAAGTAAGAATTACGTCGTAAAAGCTGCAATCCATTTCTTATTATTCCGTGGGGATCGGCGCCTATACCATTAGCACACTTTTAAAACATCCCAGCTTTTCCGCTGTCTTTTCACACAAAACGAAACTACTGTGCGTGGTGTGTGCAAATGAGACTGGATGGTACTGGAAAAATACCGGTATTTATTATATTTCAAATGGTACAATATCATAATTTTGCTCAATTCGGTATTTTATACATTGCTGTTGCGAAGTGCACCGGTGAAAATTGTGGCAACAGAAACGCGATGGATCAAACAGATAAAACTCTTTCAATGCGCCCGAAATTAATAAATAAAGAGAACAGCAGAAGTGAAATATGCCATTACTTTGCATACAAAACGGATGAGAAATGTGAACTGACTCTACTGCACCTATATACAAGCGTTGCTATAAATAATGTGCTGCCACAGGAGGCAACACATGGTATTTTGCTATTTGTTGCTTGCTCATCCTGTTTTTTTCAGAGAATTAAGAGATCAACAAGTGAGTGAATCATTCATAAATTCATATTTAATTTTTACTTTTATTCACAACTGATCAACGCACATATATATGATGTGATACAGTAACAGCGAAGGCTCAAATGTGCGTGACACGCTAGAACCAGTTAAGTTTTGGTCATGTAATATATACACTTGCATTTCATACAATCAAATATTAATTGAATTTGAATGAAGCAAGAGTTTTGCTATATTCATTTTAGTATCAATAATATGAAGGGAATGTTTCTGCCGACCGCTAATATGTAGCAGCCGAGAGAACGAGAGAGTGACTGTGCGTTCACACCAGACGCGACTTGCGCGAATAAATCGCGCTATTCGCGCGTAGTTGGACGCTTGAACATTTTGAGTTTACTCGCTTCATTCGCGCGTGAAATTCACTTCACAACAGACGCGAATTCGCGTCATGGGAGTGGCTTCTGCCAGGCGGCTCCAGTCTCCTTGCGAAATGGCTGACATGGATTTTGTTAAGACGGTAGCTGCGCTTGATGTGCTATGGAAGGCTGAAAAACGGCGTAGACTCGTTCGGCGCCGTGCCTGGGTCCATCAGATCAGTCCGTCAATATGTATATAGCTCAAACCGAGTAAAGAGCGTTATTTACAACTTACCAGATTGTCTGACCTCCTCACTCACTTTCTTCCAAGCAGGATTCTTTTTATTCCTGTTTCTATAAAAGTACGAAGATGTATCTTACAGCTCCGGGTATCCATATACAGGGACGATGATTTTGTCCTCCATTGTTGTTTCGGATTTCTCCCTCCGCTTGCTATGTCTAGCTACTAGAGCAAGCTTCTGATTGGTTAACGCGGCGCGAATTTTCGCCAAAGTTCAGATTTTTCAACTCGCGAATCACGCGTTCACGCGTCAAACGCCCAAAACGCTCCATTCGCGCGAATCGCGCCGCAGGATGTCTATTCGCGTCTTTGCATTGACTTAACATGTAAATCACTCGCGCTTAACGCTTCATTCGCGTCTGGTGTGAACGCACCTTGAGATTTGTATTTAATGCTTTTTCTTTGGATATCCGAGTCTGAAATCTGAAAACTATCTGAGAGAGAAATAATAACGTAATTTTGAATGTTACTTTGACTGTTAGAATAACACTTTACAATAAAGCAACATTTGCCTGTAGGGTTTTTGTTATAGTTTGCTATATAGTTTTGTTATAGTTTTGTTGTTTTTATTTTTATTTTTATTTATTTTTTATTAAAAAAAAATCAATTCACTTATCTTTTGAGGCTGGTTATTTGTCACCTATGGTATCGATTTAGTATCAATACTGAGGTATTACATTCTAGTATCTTACCAAAGCCAAAATTATGGTATCGAGCCATCCATACGACAAATCCCTGACAGTAAACTGATGCCTCGGTGTATTTATGTTATTAATATGTGGGGCACCGAAACCGCTTTTGAAAGCGCACCTGTGTTTTACTTTCACTTTCGAGATTCACAATTACACTGAGCAGCAGTAGGCCTACTTACTTACCACATATTTTGCAAGATTAGATGTTTGTCAGTGGTACTCAGGATCTGCAAATCATTCGCCATCGTCCTGTCAGTCATCTTGCCTTACTCTGTTTATGTGGTAAGTGAAATATATATTATGTACTGTAATGTAACATTTTGGGCACACCCCTAATTGTCATAATAACAAAAGATCAATAATTAATATAATAGTTTTCCAAACACTTTCCCTTGCTGAAAATGGGGCAGGATATATTTGTTTTTCCTTCTCCATTGCTGTTGCTGTGGAAATTGAAATTTGTAAATCGATGCGAATCGCTAGAATCGTGATTCATATGCGAATCTTTTTTTTTTTTTTTTTTTTTTCTTCCTCCCTCACCTGTCAACTTGCAGAATCACATTTATGAAAAAAGATCTGTCAAGAATGGAAGAAAAAACACTGAAAATATTCAAATCAGGAATGCACAGTTCATGCACAAAAATGTCCATCAAAACCAACATGAATAATGTTCATTAATCCAGTGAAGTTTTTCAGCTGGATTGGTTTTTATTTTCTTTATCGTGCAGTGTTTAATTCAGTTCCCTGATCATTCTAATTAAATTTCAGCAAGTAAAGAACAAATTTATCGGAAGTAAGCTTATGGGCAACACTTCCGGTTCATTAACCGCTATAGGTAGGGCCCTATGAAATCTGTTTTATTTTTTTCCAGATTCCGTTTTTTGTTTTAATTTTTCTGGATTTAGTTTTCTGTCGATTCTTTTGCTACCTTTTTTGTTAAGGGTGTTTGATCTTCTTTGCGTGTTCACTTTGCAAAGACTGGGTCTGAACTTCTGCAGTGATGTAGGATGATTTTTAAATGATTTTTGAAGTTGAGGGAGAAAATATGATCAGAGTTTTTCGGCATACCCTAACTGTCTTGAGTCAGAATACACAGAGTTCAGGGAGAGAAAGGCAAGATGAGCACTTGAGATTAAAAATTATTTAAAGTGTATTTTTTAATGAAAATAACCAATCGATTCGCTAGATAAGACCCTTCTTCCTCGGCTGGGAATATTTACAACCGCATTTGGGATCGTTTGAAGCCGCATTTAAACTGCCTTTTAGAAGTTCAAAATCGGAGCACCATACCAGTCCATTATATGGAGAAAAATGTTTTCCTCAAAAAAAAATAATTTCTTTACGACTGAAGAAAGAAAGACGTGTACATCTTGGATGACAAGGGGGTGAGTACATTATATGTGAATCTTTGTTTTGGAAGTGGACTTCTCCTTTAAGTGTAATGACCTACTTTTGATTTATTCATCCAAACTTTGACATATTCTGTGACATTCCACGTTATTCGCCAAATTCCGCTATTATCACTGGATTCCTTGATTCCGTCCATGTTTTCTGCATCGCGGAAATCATAGGGCCCTATATAGGGTAATAACGAGAAGAACAACGTGTTGTAAGTGGTAAAATTGTTTGCACTGTGTGCTTATAATTAAAATAATACATTAAAATAATATGGTAAGAGAAACCAGTTTGCAATATCAAGTAGCAAAACAAGGTGTTTTGTACAGCTAAAAATAGCTGGATACGGATGAGACCGGAAGTCAGACCCATAAAATTTACAAATGGCCGCACCCACTCTTACGGGAAAAATAAGGTGGCTACCTTATTTAAGTTGGTACATTGAGGGGGTTACTCACCACCCTCCTTCAGTATGCAGATTTATTAGTCAATCAGGTTTTCGTTGACCAGTTTTTCCTTAAATTCATTCATGACACCACAGAGCCATAAAAACTAAAAACAAAACAGAACAAAACAAAAAATAAATGGTGATCAGTTACTGAACCTAAGATTATATACTTTCCTTTTTATCTAAAATAATCTAAACATTATTGAATAAAATTGTTCATGGACATTTTTAAAAGTATAATTTATTCTTTTTTTTTTAACTATATGAAAATGTATCTAGTGGAATTTAATTATTTGCTTTGAGTTTAATTTGGTGAAATTTGGCCTTTATTAGAGTGGGTCAGTAACCGGATCTCAAGGATGCCCCACTTAACATAGAGCTGACCTGGATCCAGATTTAGTGTTTAACCCAGCATTTACAGGTTTTATCTTGTTCATGGATTACATGCACACTGGTCAGATTGTTATTTTTTGCATTGTTTCTGCCATAGTTTTATGACATATAAACACACCTGAAAAACACACATATAAAGCTGATTGTCACATATTGTATAAGTACTGAACTGAGAACTTTTTGTTTAAGCCTTGTTGGGCTTAAACAGTCAAATACAAACACGTATGTGTCAAAATGCTGTATTTGCGAGAATCCTTGTAAACACAGTCGTTTCTGTCTTAAAGGTTCATGAAACCCTGGACTACTTTTTCCAAGATTTTCTGAGAGGTGTTTGTGTTGCACATCATAGATGACAATGTTAACATCTGTTAAATTAAATTGTTGGAGAAAACTGGTTAATTTTGAGCTTTTTTGCACTTTTTTTATGTTCTGGGTTTAAAATCCATATTGTGCTTACATTACGTTTGTTTGTGAAGGGAATGTGCCTCTCAATCTACATATATCCGTCTATGTTCGCACGAATCATTTGTGATCCAGCTTCACTTACAGCAAAAGTGAGTATAAGGTTTTTTTTTAATGAATCTTTGCGATCGCCTTTCCTAATAATGTGCTAGTTAGCAAGTCTAGCGGCTAAATGCGGGTAAAGTAAACAGACTCGTCACTTTACAGAGAGAATTTGCATTTAAAGCAGCCTCCACCAGAATGGGATGATTTTTGCAGAGCTGATTTTGGCAATGTAAAAAGGGTGTTGTTTTACCATTGAGAATTTTTAACCAAAGTATATTATAGACTTTTCATTAAGAGCCTAAAGAATCATATCAGCTTGTGGAAAATGGGCATCTGATGACCCCTTTAAGGTCAGGAAGTGAAATGATTTGTCTGTGTAAGAAACTGAACATTATTTATTTGTAATAGGTTGCAAACAAATCATTCAAATCACTCAAATCATGGGTTTCTCAATCAAAGCTCTCTTTTTTTGCTGACTCAATCATCACTCCAGTGAAGGGACAAAAACGTTTTTTTTTGTGTGTGTTTCTCATTATTTATGTAAAAAGTTGAGCTGTTGAAGATAAGTTTATTCACTTTAGATGCTTTAGAAAGTACAACATCCATGGTTCATTTCAATATTGGGTGTTTTAATAGTTTAATTGCATATACTGTACGTTGTGTGATTGCCTGATTACATAAACAAGTAAATTAAACAAATTCAATGAAACATACTGCCTAAAAGAACCCGTTCTTGGAAAATAATCAGATTTCCCTGTTTGCCTGAGGCCGTGGATTACAAGTAATAGTTTTGTAAATAATGTTCAGTGTTCAGATATTTCTTGCATGTTTCACATCATAAGACCTCAATATATCATCAGGAGCCGCGGGTATTAATTTTGTGTTCCTTAATATGCATTTTAAAATTCTCAAAGATGGGCAGCCACTGACTTGCATTTCATGAATCACCAAGGACCACAGTTTCAGCTAAAAATCTTTACTGTTCTACTCCAAGAAAAAGTTGCCTACTTGGCTGGCCTTAGGGTAGGTTGGCAACAAATTTTTAGTTTTGGATGAGCTATCCCTTTAATAATATAATAAAATACTGCTTAATTATCGTTATCAACTAACCCTAGAAAAACTTTTTTTATATATATATATATATATATATATATATATATATATATATATATATATATATATATATATATATATATATATATATATATATATATATATATATATATATATATATATATATATATATATATATATATATATATATATATATATATATATATATATATATATATATATATAAAGCATAAATTAAATAATTTAATTAGTAAAGAAGATTTTAGATCTAATTCTAGTTGGAAACTAGAATCATTTTGAACTATTTGCAAATGTAACTCTTTCTCTGCCTTTATTTTTATTTATTTATTTATTTTTTTTTTTAATTGTATTTTTGCCAGTTACCACCATCAATGATCAGTTTCACTAAATTTTGATGCCCCGCAAAATATTTTGTTGTATGAATGTCTGAACATGCAAAATGTCAAAAGAAATAACAGAGTCTCTGCTTTCAAACAAAGAAATAAAACACAAATCAACACTGCAGTCTGTCTGATATAGAGACTTGCATGACTATGAGAGTGATATTGCTCATATATATTTTCAAATATATTATACTGCTTTCATTATTTAGGTCACATATTCATGGGAAAAAAAAAATCAGTTTGAATGAGGAAAACATTTTCTTTATCATAGTATCCTTTAAATCAGTGGTTCCCAATCTTGGTCCTGGAGCATTAATTAAACCCACATGATTCAACTCATTAGTAAAGACTTGGCTCATTTGAAATGAGCTAAATCTGCATGCACGGAACTGATAACTGCTGATTGCGCAAAATGTATTTTTCTTGCAAGAGCGAGTTGGCCGTGCAGTCGAGCGTAGTTTTCTCTTCCCTGACTGCGCTGACCAAAGGCATGATGGGAAACAACACGGATTAATGCTCATTGGTTTAAACAACCGTGTTGTTGCGTTCTCTTCTAAAATGTCTGAGAACAATCTTTGTGTGGGATGTGTGGTGGTTGTCATATTTCTAAATTTAAAATATTAGCGTTTATCAAACTAAAAAAGTACAGAAAACACATCGTTGGCAGAAATTAACTGTTACTTGTTGAACACCATGTCTATTTTCATATAAAAGTGACAGAGTTTGAGTTAGCTTCAGTTTATTAGCAACAAAGTACGTAAGTGTGAACCAAACAATATCTGCCTTTGACCTTGTGTGTGTCTGATCCACTACGAAAAGTCAGAACTCTCTGTCTTGTCTTCACTTCTCCCCTCACTGCAACTGTCTGCAACTGTCTACTCACGTCTACTTTTAAGGCAAGGTGAGGCACATCTCAAACTACTCCTAAACCGCAAAAATAGGTGATAGATAAGAGAGACACCAAAAATGTTCCAGGACTAGGGTTGGGAACCACTGCTTTACCTGGCTATCCTCGCTGTGTCAGGACCCTTTTCTTCAGCAGTTATCTTTGATGGTTAACTGATCACTTGAACCCAGGACTAGGAAGCATCAGCTGAAGGCAGTAGAATCAGGGGATGAGCTCACACTGAATCAGTATTTGCGTGCCTCACTTCCACCTGAACTACCTGTGATTTTTGTCAGGGACAGGCCCCTCCCGATAGAGCCCACTGGTCCCTTTTGCTGTGTCAGAAAATGACCAGCATTTTTGTGAATTGTCATAGCGGCTGGATTTGTCAATTTTACACTGTCGCATTCGTCGCTTCCTATTGGCTTTGCTGCAGTGGCTGGTCAGCCTGCTCAACCCAACTTCACATTTATTATTCCACAAATGTTGTGATAAGCCCTTCTCATGCAGGTATGTTCACAGTTCACCTATGAGAAAGAAATTTTCCCTCTATTTTTTTTTTTTTTCTTTGGCGCAGTGCTTCAACCTCGTCTGATGGTGGATGGATCAGATCCATTTATGCTGAGCACCTTTCACAGTAACACAGTGTGATTTGATACATTCTCCATCTGCTTCTGAGAGACTGATATTGAAAAGAAACATCTGTTTACTGGCTTACCCTCAGTCCTCTAAAATGAGTCGACGAGATCATTATGCCATTTTTCTTATGCTGAGGGTTTCTCATAACTTCCTTATTCAGTTGAAAGTTTATGGGGAATTTATGTTAAGCTTTGTCCTACTTAGAGGGGTGTAGCCACCCCAAATCTGAGCACTTGAATGTCAAGGAACCATGTTATGTCAGAAACTGGAGACAAGTCATGTTTCACATGACATCGCTGGTCAGTTCATTGATATTGATGAAGCGTCAAATTCAGTGTTACTCCAGCGCCACTTTGTTTGTCTGTGAATAAAAGGTTGTTCAAAGGTAAATTAATTTCCTTGCTTACAACCTTGTTTTGTTCAAGAATAATTCAGCATTTTAGAATTAACTCATTTATAAAAACCGTTCCTTTGTCACCACCTACTTGTGTAGCTATGTAACCTGCATTGAAGTTGCTAAAAATCGCCTTCATTAACATACAGACGGTTTTAGTTTAGTATGATTGCAGTGTAATAATTACTTTTACTAGTTACAGTGAATGATATTTTGCTTTACAGTGATTTTACAAATTTACAAACTGTTCCCACATTTAAATGTTCCCACATTTAAAGTTGCCACAGTCATTGTCTATTTTGCATTTTCTGCTCTTTATTTGTGCCATTTTGTTTTATTAGAATATTTTAATTTAACTTAACTTTTTTTTTTTTTTTTTTTTTTTTTTTTTTTTTTAATTAGTGTCAAATAAGGAAGAATTTGTCTGATTAAACGAGAATTGTAGTCCATGACAACCAAAAAAGTAGTGCTTGAAAAGTCTTTGAAAGTCCTGGTATTCCATTTTACAGTATCTGTATGAACCCTGATTAACAACAAAAGGTTAAAATGGAAATGTAAAGTTGGACTTCTTAAAGCATAAAAAACTGCTGTTATAACCTGCTCACACATTTCTTTCTCTCTCTCTCTCTCTCTCTCTCTTTGTTAATTCCTTCTAATTCCTATCTTGATCTTGAAGCTGAAACTTGAAGATCGATCTATTGTGCCTAGAGACTTTGTCCGGAGAATGAATTCAAATGTGAGTTGTATTTTTATCACTTGTACTTAAAGAGAAAACAATGTACAGGACAATAGAGAAAAAAAAACTCCCTTAGAAGATTAGATGCTACTACATAAACTGCAAAATAAAACTAGTAATTAAAAATGAATAGAAACTCCTGCTGTGTAGGAATTATTGTATTATAGAAGTCTTAAAATATTTTGCAGACACTCTAGTCTTTATGATGACAGAATCAAGAAGCTTGAAGCTTTGGTTAATTATTTGTTCTCTGAATCCCACAGGATAAACAGTGTGGGATTGTGACTAACATAAACACCAGATGTGCAGTGAAACTTGTAGGGACCAACTGTGTTCTATATCCTGTAAATAGCAAAGACCTGCAGCATGTCTGGGTAAGTTTCTGAACTTTTCTTCTTCTTCTTCTTCTTCTTTCTTCTTCTTCTTTTTCTTTTTTTTTTTTTTTTAAATCATATATATATGTATTAAAACTTTTTATCAAAGCTGTCCTACAACCAAAACAATACCCATTCTAGTCTTAGGATAATTTTGATGAACTTTTTGATCCACTTCAGATGTTGATAACTGTATGTATGTATATGAAGTTTTAAGAGTGAAGTTTTTGAAGTTTTTGCTGAGGTCGACTATAAAATTTACATTTTGATTTTAAAATGTGCATGTAATTCCTTTTTTTTTTCTGTTTTGCGGTCACATCATTTGTTATGTTGACTTAATACACTGAGATGACGAGCAACAAAGTTTTAGTGGAAAAAAAGTTTTTCAAACAGTCATCTCTGCCAAACATCAGCGTTGACGCTGTGACATCGAAATGACGAAGACTACAAAGTGAAAGTGCAGAAAAGCTTAAAAGATTAAAATGATAAAGAAAAGATGAGCCATAAACACATGAGAATATGACTGAAATGTTAGTGTTATATATATATATATATATATTAACAAAGACTTGTTTTTGCTACAAGTTTTTTTTTTTTTTTTTTGTTTTTTTTTTTAACCCAGCGCTAGCGTATTTTGTTGTTTTTAAACACTGTGCTGTCTTACTGTAGGTTCATGATTAAAAACGAAAATGTGAACAAAAATAAAAGCAATTAATGTGTTATTGTAATTAAAATATGAAACTTATAATGACGGGTAATAATAGATTATGGCGGTATTTTTACGACCCTGTCCATCAAAATGACAGACAATGTTAAAGTCTAGCAACCTCTGATATATATACACACATATACAGTGCTTGAAGTGGGCCAGTACGCACCGGCACTTCTGTGTTTTAGCCTTTTGCGTACTGGCACTTCAGTTAACGCGACCTCTGAGGGGCTAAACCATACAGGACTTAATAAGTAATCAGCAAGATTTTAAAACAAATATGATGTTTAATTGGGAGCTGATGCAGTGCTGACAGAACCAGATCATATTTCCTGGTTCTGATAAGAAGTCTAGTTGGTGCATTTGGGGCAGTTGTCACAGTTTGAGTCTCGGTACATGCAGGGATTATAATTGAGCGGAGTGAATGTACAGTGCTCTCTTCCAACCTCAATACCACAAGCAAGACACCGAACCCCCAACTGCCCCGTGGGCAACGCAGCAAAAATGGCTGCCCACTGCTTTGGGTGTTTATAGTGTGTATGTTTGTCCGCTACTGACTGTTGCATGTGTACTTGGATGGGATAAATGCAAAGCACAAATTCTGAGTGTGGGCCACCATACTTGACCACACGTCACGTCACTTTTGGACCAGTTGGTGTTTGTTTATTAAGCCTGCAGGGCTGCAAGTGGCCAAACAACCTGTAAGGATTACAGTTGGAGAATTTCAGATGTAAGTTTGATCTTCATAACCACAACTTGTTTGAGAGAGTTGACATAAAAAGTCTTTGCTGTCGTCAAAGAACAAACTCAAACATCTAGGTAGCCATGTAGAAAAGTACCTCATCCCCACTTTGAAGTGGGGTTTTTAAATCTGTGATTTTGTTGGGACTTTATTTTAAGTTTTTGGACAATATATTAGGACACATTAGGGTTATGGTCTGGGTTGCTTCATCACCATTGAGCCCTTGAAAAAAAGCATTTAACCTTATTTATTCCAGGGCGACTGAAACTGTAATCAGTGTACTCTATTTCACTCTGGATAAAAGTCTTAAAATTGATGACTAACAGTTAACTATGTGTTTGTGTTTTGTACATATCTGCAGTCTTTTATGTATGGTGACTACATTGTATATGACTTCTGGCTTGGAAAGGTGTACGATCTCAGCATTCAAATCGTTGTGAAGCTTTCCAACGGTGCACGGTAATGTGATCACAATTTTTTCCTTCATGCCACTGGCTACGTTTACATGCACAATTTTTGGTTCAAGCAGACTGAATTCATTCCGATTGATGAATCTGAATGTAGTGTTTACATGAACGCTAAATAAAGTGATCGGATTGATGTGCATGTTTATATGTCACAAGCTTCAAATGGGAATTGATTTTTTTTTTTTTTTTTTTTTTTAATGCACACACTGCACAAATATAGAATTTCTCACTGTTTGCACATAACCATTCTTTATTTGTTTTGAACAGCAGAATTAATGATTGAGCATATGAGCAGCTCGGCACAGTGGTTTGTATTTATCACGCAATAAAAATGCCCCTCTCCGCACCCAAAATGGGTTGCCTGTGGAAGAGAATCCAAAACAAGGACTTGTCCTGCTCCACTTCACAGTTGCATTTATACAACACTTTATTCAAAAGGAAGAACCGAGTGTCATACATCATTACGCCGTTTCTGCATCATTGCACATGCGCAGTCCTTTCAGTTTAGGTTTTCAATCTGATCGAGTGTTTACATGCACTCTCAATCGTATTAGAAAAGAAATAAACCACCCCCTTCAATCCGATCGAAATTTCATTCCGATTGAGCTCAGTCGGATTGATTAAGGTGTTTACATTTAAGTCTTTTCAGTCCGATTGAGCCGTCAATCAGATTACAAACTGATTATTTGGTTGCATGTAAACATAGCCACTGTGGGTTATGCTGTATGTAAATGTATAAAGCTAAACATATTAAACATGTAATATCTTGTTTGTGCACCTGAGTAGCAGAGAAAAAGAATGCAACATAATTTGATAGGATTGACTGAATAGGATATGATCTGTACTGAAGTGTTGTGTTACAACAATACAATTCATTTTTTTTTTTTGTAGATGCTCTATGAGTGAGGAAGACGGCGCAAAACTCTATGATATATACCCTCACATCAGTGATGTGGTAGGTGCTCAATGTTTGTGTGTATTATTAGCTATGGGATCTTGTTTGCTCATATATAATGTTCAGTAAGGCTGGGCAGTATGGCATAACTTACACTTAACAGTTATAGCCTTACTTGTTAGAAAGTCATGTGGTTCTTTCCATTTTGCACATTGTTAATAGGACAATATTGGCCAGGATGTGAAATCTTTTTATATAATGGATTGTTTTATTATTATTATTATTATTATTATTATTTCTTTTCAGTAACTAATAATTTTTTGGATTTCTATCTGATTAATCAAAGCAAATTAATAATTTATCAAAATAATTGTCAGTTGCAGCCCAGAACTATATTGTTATATTAACTGTTTGATATAAAACTGAGTGTAACGTGATATAAGCTTGTTGAAAATGTCACAGATTGAAATGTTGCTTTGCCTTTTACTCCAGGGTTTGTTCTTTGATGATGCCTATGGCTTCTATCCGGGTCAGGTTTTGATTGGGCCCTCAAAGGTTTTTGCTAATGTGCAATGGCTGTATGGGGTGAAGCCAGTTCTTAGTAAGAAAAGCAAGTTCAGAGTTGTTGTGGAAGAGGTAAGATAAAAGTTTGACTCTACAACTTGGACAAGAGTTCTGTGATTGGGAGTATATTTTGATTAAACTGAACTAAACTAAACCAAGCTTTTACTATATGTCTTAACCTGTTTTAATCATTTATGTTTTTAGTTGTATATGTCTTGTTCATGAAATCTGTTTAATTACAGGTTCAGGTAGTGGAGCTCAAGGTGACTTGGATTACAAAAAGTTACTCTCCTAAGGGGTCAGACAGTGTCTTCCCACCACCTTCAACAATCACACAGGAGAATCTTAGCAGGTAAAATCGGATTTCTCCAGCCTTTCTTTGTGATTATTTTTAACTAAAGCCTGTTTCAAACTGGGTGTGATGTGTAAAAAAAAAAAAAAAAAAAAAAAAAAAAAAGTGACCCGAATGGTACTTTCAGACAATCAATCACCTTTTGCTATTTCACGCCTGCAAGCTAGGTGGCGCTGACCAGCAGTGCCTTTTTCCTCAGATATGTATCTCGTATATAGATTTAACATCATACAGCATTAAAATAAAATAAATGTTTGGTTCTACAACAGAAACTATCTATAATGCCTACAAGAATACATCTTAAAATATAAGATACAATTAGCATCAAGCTATCTTTGCAAATGTATGTGATTTATTAATGGTTTTTTTGTTTTTTGTTTTTTTTTTGCTTAAAACCCACTTAAAATCATTATAGAGTGCTTGTAATAACTTTCGTTTGAGATCAAAAGTGGATTTTTATTCTATAATAGGCAGCTCTTTGTATGTTTTATAATGGATTGAATGTGACACCTGCATAACTGCTTTCATGTTTCATGTATAGAAAAATGTTTCTCTCATTTTCTCCATATGTAATAACAGGAGATATGATCACATGATTGACAGATTTAGAGTGAATGTGCTCTGACTCATAACACTCGTGCACATGGAAGAAACCAACATTTCTCTTCAGATCACATACATGTGAAGGCCTTTGAGTTTTATTAAAATTAAGCATTGGTCTTCAATAATAGCATACATTTAACCACATTTAAAACCAAACATAGCACCTCAATATCATGGTAAAAATATTTTTTTTCTGGAATTTGTACGAAAAAGAGTAGCCAAAATACATTTAGTATAAATGCACGCTGTAGCTTAATCACAAAAATACTGTAATATATTCCATTACTCCTTTGATAGATTTAATTCATGACTACATTAATAATATAATAAAATACAATATTAATATCACATGCTATATATATGGCATGCTGATTTGTCTGCAGAGATGTTCAGCTGATGTTTTTTTTTTTTTTTTTTTTTTGGCTAGTTTAATTTTGTTCTACCAAAATCTGAAGAATACCTGCCTGAAGGGCTACCAGGGATTTAGACATTTTGCAAGCCCTGAATTGACAACCCTTTTTGTGTAGTTTATTACCTTAATGCTCAAGTGCACAAGAAACAGTTCTTTGAAGTATGATTTAATCTTATAGACAGCACTCAGACAAGTTGTTGCTTATTTCTCTATGTTCACTGATTCACATGTTACAGTCAGATAATTAGTTTTCTCTTGATTTTCTCATATTCAGGGTGAAGCGACTAGGCTACTTTGATCATACTCAAAGGCAGCTTGGAGAGAGAGCCTTGTATGTGTTTCCTGCGAAGAGTGACACTACACGGATCACCTGTGAGGGGCCGGAGGGGGCACCTGCTCACCCTGAGGACCCTGTTGTTCGAAAGGTGTAGTTGATTTAGCCATATCTGGTTTATTTAAAAAAAAAAAAAAAAAAAAAAAAAAAAAAAAAAAAAAAACAACTAAAATTCTTTGTCATTAGAAGTAATGCTGAGCATAGATGGCTAAAGTATCAGTACTGCTGCACAAACTTGATGCTTGCAGTATGGGTAGTTCAAAGCAACTTTTTGAGCACTGTTGCCGCCAACGGGCAACCAGGTAAGACACAGGGCCCATGACCGATCTGAAGTATCCAGAAATTTGTTGCCCGTTCTCAATGGGAACGTGTGCAAGCAACATTGCTCAAAAAGTTGCCCATGTATCATGACCTTAATAGATCTACAGCTCTTTTATTTTTTTATTTATTATTATTATTATTATTATTATTATTATTAATCTAACAAGAGTATGGAAAAGAAAATGAAAATACTACTGCTAGTTGAACAACTGTTGTAGCTTTAATTAAGGCCTCTACAATCAAATATGAACAGTAGAACAGTAGCATTAATTTTCTATTGAACTACAGTATGTCAGTGAATCTGTATTCATTTTTACTTGTTTATTTTTGTTGTAAATTAAAAGGTCTTTTTCTCATAAAGTTATCTTAAGTACAACAACAACAACAACGTTTATTTATAGAGCACATTTAAACACAACCAAGGTTGACCAAAGTGCTTCACAAAGAATAAAACACAAGTAAAATTAAAGCTGCAAGCAGCGATGAACGGGCCCTCGCACCCGGGCTCACCGCCGACCGGTGGCTTTAGGGAAACAGCGAACGGTGGGCACTATGCTTTTAACATAGTAAATTTAGGAGGAATATATCAAAGTCATTTAGATGTGCCAAACTTCATGCTGCCAGCTGGTGGCGCTATGCCTATAACTGAATATTGGCATGTAGACGTCTTCAGGTCAGCGCTTTTATCAAACATATGAAGTTTGGTGCAGATTGAACATGGTATGCTTGAGTTAGTGTAAGACAAGTCATTTCCCGTTGCCAGCTGGTGGCGCTATAATTGTAATGGAATATTGGCCTTTAGATGTGTTCAGGCCAGGACTCTTATCGAACATATGAAGTTTGGGGCAGATCGGACATTGTATGGCTGAGTTACAACAACTTCCTGTTTCATGGCATTAATAGGATGCATTAGCACTTAGAAAGTGTGTCTAGCATATTTAGCACAATATGGCATATTTTGCTGTGCTTTTAATAGACCATCACAGTGTTAAACATGTCACTTCCGGTTGCCAGCAGGTGGCGCTATGACTTTAACTGAATATGAGCATGTAGATATCTTCAGGCCAGGACTCTTATCAAACATGTGAAGTTTGGGGAAGATTGGACATTGTTTGCAGGAATTGCAACAACTTCCTGTTTCATGGCTTTAACAAGATGCTTTAGCACTTAGTAAGTGTTGCTAGCATGTTTGAGTGTGTTTTTAGCAAGTTTAGCACTCACTGGCTTATTTTTGTGTGTTGCTAATAGTGTATCACAGTGTTAAACATCACTTCCTGTTGACAGTAGGTGGCGCTATGACTATAATTGAATATTGTTATGTAAATGTGTTCAGACCAGGACTCTTATCAAACCTGTTAAGTTTGGGGCAGATTGGACATTGTATGCCTGAGTTACTGTAGCTTCCCGTTTCATTGCATTAATAACATGCTTTAGCACTTAGCTAAGTGTTGCTAACATGTTATAGCATGTTTCTAGCATGTTGCTACCCTATTTAACACTTGTTGATATTTCTAAAATGTTGCGTTCATTACAGAGTGCAACATCTCACTTCCTGTTGCCAGCAGGTGGAGCTATGACTATAACTGAATATGGGCATGGGCATGTGTTCAGGCCAGGACTCTTATCAAACATGTTAAGCTTGGGGCATATTGGATATTGTATGCCTGAGTTACAGTAACTTCCTGTTTCATTGTATTATTAGCATGCTTTAGCATTTTAGCTAAGTGTTGCTAGCATGCTTTACTATGTTTGTAGCATGTTGAATATTAAGTTTGGGTCAGATTGGACATTGTATGCATGAGTATACATGATTCTAGCATGATCCTAGCCTATTTAAAACTTGCTAACGCTTTTTAATATGTTGCTAGGAGTCCGTAACACCGTTAAACATGTCACTTCCTGTTGTCAGGAGGTGGCGCTATAACTATAACTGAATATGGGCATGTATATATCTTCAGACCAGGACTCTTATCAAACATGTGAAGTTTGGGGCAGATTGGACATTGTTTACATGAATTACAACAACTTCCTGTTTTATGTCTTTAACAACATGCTTTAGCATTAAGTAAGTGTTGCTAGCATGTTTGAGTGTGTTTTTAACTACTTTAGCACTCAGTGGCTTTTTAGTGTGTTGATAATAGTGTATCACAGTGTTAAACATGTCACTTCCTGTTGACAGTAGGTGGCGCTATGACTATAACTGAATATAGGCACGTAGTGTTCAGGCTAGAACTCTTATCAAACATATTAAGTTTGGGGCAGATTGGACATTGCATGCCTGAGTTACAGTAACTTCCTGTTTCATTGCATTAAGAGCATGCTTTAGCATTTAGCTAAGTGTCGCTAACATGTTTTAGCATGTTTCTAGCATGTTGCTACCCTATTTAACACGTGTTGATATTTTTAAAATGTTGCTAGGCATCCACAACAGTATTAAACATGTGACTTCCTGTTGCCAGCAGGTGGCGCTATGACTATAACTGAATACGGGCATGGGCATGTGTTCAGTCCAGGACTCTTATCAAACATGTCAAGTTTGGGGCAGATTGGACATTGTATGCCCGAGTTAAAGTAACTTCCTGTTTTATAGTATTATTAGCATGCTTTAGCATATTAGCTAAGTGTTGTTAGCATGCTTTACTATGTTCGTAGCATGCTGAATATTAAATTTGGGTCAGATTGGACATTGTGTGCATGAGTTACAGCAATTTTCTTTTTCTTTGTATTAATAGCATGCATTAGCTCTTAGCTAAGTGTTGCTAGCATGTTGTAGCATGACTGTAGCATGTTGCTAGCCTATTTAAAACTTGCTAATGCTTTTTAATATGTTGCTAGGAGTCCGTAACAGTGTTAAACATGTCACTTCCTGTTGTCATCAGGTGGCGCTATGACTATAACTGAATATGGGCACTGACATGTGTTCAGGACCGGACTCTTATCACACCTGTGAAGTTTGAGGCAGATCGGACATTGTTTGCCTGAGTTACAGCCACTTCCTTTTTCATGGCGACACGTCAAATTTTGTCAGGCCGCCACGGACACGCCCCTCGACGAAAACTCAAAAGCTTCGCAATTTAACATCGCAAGGGCCTTATGATAACACTCAGCAAATTTGAAGATGATCGGATAAAAACTGTAGGAGGAGTTCGTTAAAGTACGAGGCCTGAAAATGGCAAAAACTGCACAAAAATCGTACAGGAAATTCGATATAACGGACTTCCTGTTGGGTTTAGGATGTTGTACCAGGAGACTTTTTTGTAGGTATTGGTGTGCTACACCAGTGTACCGAGTTTCGTACATGTACATGAAACGCAGCTCGAGGCGCACTCCGTTGAAATTTTATAGGTGGCGCTATCGAGCCATTTTGCCACACCCACTTCTGAAAACCATATCAGATGTAAATTTTCACCAGGACTGATGCGTGTGCAAAGTTTCATGAGTTTTTGAGCATGTTTAGGCCCTCAAAAAGACTTTTTACTTTGGAGGAGAAGAAGAAGAAGAAGAAGAAGAAGAAGAATAAACAGAGCAATTCCAATAGGGTCCTCGCACTGCAGTGCTCGGGCCCTAATAAAAGGAAAACCAGAGAATCAACAGACAAATAAAATCAATGGAATACCACAGGAAACGTACTAAGAAGTGTTATAAGTCAGGGTAAATAAATATGTCATAAGATAGGATTTAAAAAATACTAACAGAGGGGGCACGTCTGATAAAAGGAGGAAGGCTATTTCAAAGTCTCGGTCCCGCAGTAGCGAAAGCACGATCACCACGATTTTTAAGTTTAACTCTCTGAACTATGAGCAGGCCAAGGTCACAAGATCTCAAGGTTCTAGAAGGGGTATACGGAAGCAGGAAATTGGTTAAGTATTGAGGTGCCATGTTATTGAGAGCTTTGTAAACAAATAATAAGATTTTAAGTGTAGGGACATTAAAATTGGAGTAATATGGTCATATTTTCGCTGGCCTTCCAGCAGTCTAGCGGCTGCATTCTGGACTGACTGAAGACGAGAAATGGAAGACTGAGAAATACCAAAATACAAAGAGTCAAGACGAGATGTTATGAAAACATGGATAGTTGTTTCGAAGTTTTTCCGAGATAGAAAAGGTTTAACTTTTAACTTAGGTTAAAAGGTTTAAGGTTTAACTTAACAAAGTTGGTAAAAACATGACTTGACTACAGCTGAAATCTGTTTATCAAACTTTAAACTGGAGTCAAATAGAATGCCCAAGTTCCTGGCACACTGTGTATTACACGGAGTTAGGAAGACAAGATCAAAATTAAAAACAACATTTTCCTTAGGACCAAACAAAATAATTTCTGATTTGTTTTCGTTCAGATGTAAGAAATTGCTTGAAAGCCATAACTTAAGTTCATTTAGGCAATCTAACAATGGCTGAAGAGAATTCTTATTATTACACTGTAGAGGAAGATAAAGCTAGGTATCGTTAGCATATAGATGAAAAGAGACACAGTATTTTTCAAAAACAGAAGCCAGAGGGAGCAAGTACATAGAAAACAACACAGGGCCAAGGCTTGAACCTTGCAGAACACCACACTCAAGAGGAACGTCAGAAGAACAATAATGTCCTAAACGAACAGAAAAACACCTATTTGACAAATAAGAGCGAAACCACTGTAAAACCATGCCACGAAGTCCAACACAAAACTCCAGGCGTGACAGAAGAATGTTGTGGTCTACTAAGTCAAATGCAGCACTTAGGTCTAAGAGGACAAGAGCTACAGGTTTCCCTGAATCTGTTTTAAGAAATATGTCACTTAAGACTCTTAAGTAGATGATGCTGTTAGAAAAATGTAAACTCTGTTTACTTAACTTGTATCTTTGTCTTGTTATGCTTTGGATCTTATTATGGATTGTGTATCTATCTTGTATTATTACTTGAAAACTGGAAGAAATATTTATTTAATTGAAACATGAGTATAGTTTAATGATTTAGTTAAAATATTATGACTAACTTGGTGTTAGTCAAAACTAAGTAGTTTTCTAAATGGAAAGAAGTGGTGTTTCTTTTTATTGCTTTTTGATCATTATTATTTGTTCATTTTCAGTTAAAAAGAATGTTTAAAAAGGAAGTGGGAAAGAAAATTACAGACAATGCAGACACACCGAGTAACGATTCAGAGTCAACAGCGAAAATGGATGGCACGGAAGGTACTGCACTTGTTCATCATGTAATTGTCTTGTAAACCACAAACTGAATTATTGATAGTCTGCAGAAATTGTCTAATTTTGTGAACCGTGTCTTATTCTCCAGGTGAAAAGAGACCAGTGCAGGAACAGGACTGTGCTGATGATAATTCTGTTCCATGCTTCCCCAACAATGGTCCTGCTCCATGCCAGGATGCTCTAGAAGGGGGAAAAGAGCCACCACTGGATGTTCTTCAGGGACAGTGGGCCCATTTGGGGGAACAAGAGTCAGATGAGGAGCCAGGGGATGATACAGATGATACCAGTTCTGTCACTTCCTCTGCCAGCTCAACAGCCTCACTGCAAAGCGGCCCGACCCGAAAAAAGAGCATCCCCCTCTCTATACGCAACCTAAAGAGAAAGCACAAGAAGAAGAGAACAAAGTTTTCACGTGAATTTAAACCAGGAGACAGGTGAAAGAATCTGCAAAGAAATGTTTCATTGATTTCTGAGGTTAAAATGAAAATCTAGACCAGCTGTGTTGTGTTGTGGATGACACTGCAGAATTACCCATGATATCATATAAACGTATGACAATTGATTATTAGGGTTGCAAATTGACAAACAGTTCTAAATAATAGATTTTATTGACCTTTGATTCTGATTAGGGTTTTATGGCCTGCTTTAGTAGTGTGTTTTTCAATGCCCATCTTAATAAAGTACACTAGGAGTGTGAGCCATGTGGTGTTGCATCTTTAAAAAGGTTTCCAAACCAAGCAGTAAAAGGATAAATGGGTGCAGCACCAAAAACTTAACAGATATCCCATTCTGAGCTCTGCTCTGAGTGAAAAACTTAAGCATTAAGTTTTTGAGATTAGAAAAGACAAGGAATACCACTGAATAACATTTGAATACTGAATGCAGACAATTGAAGCAGCCAGCACTTAATTGGGGGTCAAGATAAGTTACTTACCATTGTGCTTTAAATATCACCCCCTCCCAGAACCGTTCTGTATTTTTTGGTCATTATTAAAGAAAATATGTGCGAGATTCAAATCTGTTGCACAGAAGAGACATGGCCAGTGTGAACACCCAACATAGACATGATGCTCATGCAGTAGACGTTTGTAAGATGTCTGTGTTCTTCCAACATTTTGAGTAGAACACTGGTTAAATACTGTAGGAAAATAAATCAGTATGAAGAGAGAGTAAGGCTAAACTGGCAATAATACAATAGGCAAAACTCTTTTATCGGGTTATCCTTGTGGGTTGTGTGGAACAACATAAAGCACACTACACTGTAAAGCAAAAAAAAAAAAAACGTTAAAAAGGGCACAATTAACAGTATTAATATGAAGGAATTTTCCATGTTTATTTTTACAGGTGTTTTTCTTGTACATTCTATTTTTTTACTTTGTGCACATGAGTCAGAATGTCAAAATGAGTCAAGGCAAGCTGTCTAAAAGTCACTCCCTGAACTGCAGGTCATTTACTTTTGGTAATAAACTCACTAATAAATGTACAGTTATAATGTACAGTTAAGTGCGATTAATCAAACCATTAAGTTGGATTGCAACCAAAATTCTTAAAATTAGCATCTCTCCAAAATTGTTCCCGGCCTATATTGATCATGTTATTTTGTGGTTGCGTTTTGATGTGTATAGTATATGCGAAAATAGCATTTTGATGTGTATGTGTCCCAGTGAGACTAGGGACAACATAATGAAACCTTGTTGAGCTCTGTATGCTTTCACCTGTCTTTCATAGTATGTAGAATGACTCCGTGGCGTGATGTTATAGCTCCTTGTTCTTTTGAAAATGTTCTTAATGTGCAGTTATAGTATCTATGTCATTTTCTTTTCAGCTCATTGGGAGAAAGGAAAATATGCATCATATTTATAACAATACTCCCTTTTTAATAGTAATATTAAAGACATATAACTATAAATCGTTAAAGGCCATATTAATTGTTTAAAAAAAAGATGATCAGATTTTATAATAAGACCCATCTAAAGGTTTGCAACATTTCATATCATGTTTCTGTCAAATGAAATAAGACATCAGTTAAATATACTTTTAATTGGTGTGTCTTGTTTGTGCATAGGGTGGCGGTTGAGGTTGTCTCCACTGTTACCTCTGCAAATGTGATGTGGAAGGATGGTAGATTAGAGACAGGGATCCGCTCCAATGACCTGATCCCTATCCAGCACCTGGACAACCATGAATTCTGCCCTGGAGACTATGTTGTAGACAAACGACGTATGTTCCCTCTATATTGCAATTGTGCAATTTTCAATATGACTTTGATTTGCATGTTTCATGCCCTTATTTAGTGGATCAGTCCTTATTAGGCTGTTTACATTTGACTTCATTTGACTGGCAATTAGTTCTTGTAGACATTAGATCTTGTTTTTTACTCACTTGAAATAAACTGTATGATTGTGGCTCCTGCAGCCCAGGCTCTTCAGGATCCAGGCATCTATGGCGTGATTCAGTCAGGTGACCATAAGGCCAGAACCTGTGTAGTCAAGTGGGTCAAACTTAATGCTGCAGGCGACGATGTTGAGGTATTTTTGTTTTTACTGTCAAGAGGTGTTAGGGATTGTATGTTTTCATATTCAAAAAATTAATCTTGTATATGTAGGTGATTGGGGAAGAGGAGGACGTTAGTGTTTATGACATTGCTGATCATCCAGATTTCCATTTCCACACAACGGATATTGTCATAAGGATTGGCAACTCTGACACAGAGGACTGTGAAAATGAGGTACAAAAATAGTTTTTCATTTTAAGAGATTTTAGGAGAACATTTTCAGGCTTACCACATTGTTACCACATGTGTGTTTATATCAAATGAGTCTGATTATGTAGTTTAAAATGTAACTCCTGACTCTGCTAGGAGTTTGCACCTCATAGTAAATTTTATTCAAGTGCAGTTTTTTTTTTATGTAAATCTTTAAGTGGACAGTCTGTCTTTGTGTTCTATAAGTTAGTTAGTAACCTTGTTATTTGCAATTTTTATGTTCTTTGGTTTTCATTCTCCTTTTGCTTTAATGTCTTGCCTCAACTGTCCTATAGAGATCTGTTGGCCAGGTGTGCAGGGTGGATCTTAGCAGTAAAGTGGAGGTTGTGTGGGCTGATAATTCTAAGACAATTGTCCTGCCACAGGTATGCACCAGTTTACTCAAACTGGTGTAATGATCTTGTTACTATATAAGCACACATTCACCTGTAGACCTTAGAACTAACACTTATTTATTCTTTCTCTCTCAGCACTTGTATAATGTCGAGTCTGAGATTGAAGAAACATATTATGACTCTGCAGAGGGCAGCAGTAGTGGTGCCTCATCTGAAGAATGGGAAGATGAAAGTGATAGCTGGGAGACAGATAATGGACAAGTGGAAGATGAACCAGGTGGTGGGGAAACCATCCCAGTCTCTTCCCCCACCACAGGTGCCACTGCTGATGGCAAAACCCATGGCGTGCATGCCTCCACGACTACAGACTCAGCAGGAGCTGTCCCTAATCCTGAACTTCCTGGTGGTATTGAATTCTCATAAAGTTATATTGCAGAATTAAGTTAATTGGTACATTGACATTGAATTTTGTCAAGTAAACTGCAGATATCCTCTGCTCATTGGTTAAGGAACAGTGAACACTTTGTAGCAATTATTTTTATTTTTGCTTACTCAGGTGGAGGTGGAGTTGCACCTGAAGAAAAACCCAGTAAAGAGACTCCACCGCGTGGCTTCCGTGAGCTTAAAGAAGCCCTGAAGATTTTGGAAAGTTTAAAGAACATGACTGTCGAGCAGCTCTGGACCGGATCACCGACCTCTCCCACTGCAGAACCATCAGCCACAAGTGCTGCCACAACCCCAGCCGATGCCAAACCCACGAAAGAAAAGCGATTTTTGGATGACATTAAGAAACTTCAGGAGAACCTGAAGAAAACTCTAGACAATGTGGCCATTGTAGAAGAAGATAAAATGGAGGCTGCCATTGAGGAGGAAAAAGTGACAGTGCCAGTGCTAGCTGAACCACAGACGCCTGTCCGTTCTGAGTGGCCTAGTGACACGCCGGTTTTGTGTCAGCAGAGTGGAGGCAAACCGGGTGTCACCTTCACCAGTGCTAAAGGGGAAGTGTTTTCTGTTTTGGAATGGGCACCAGGTACAGACAAAGCATGTTTTGCCCTCCATGTGGGCATTTCTGTAAGGGTGTGACATAACATGAAAACTATAAATAGTGATTGGTAATAATGATAATCTGACAGAATTTAAATATGAACGAATTTCAGTACAACATTTTCAAATATTGCATTGTGCATTTATATTTACGCATTTGGCAGGCGCTTTTACTCAAAGCGACTTAGATTGTATTGAAAGTACACATTTACATTTTAATCAGAGCTATCAGTGCTATGCCCTACTGTTTTATCTACAGGATATATCTTGTATAAGTTTCATTCCAGAAGCCCTTTGAAATGATGCCTCTTTCTCACCATAGACACCCACTCATTTAAAAAAATGGAGTTTCAGCCAGCAGAGGCAAAGAAGTTCTTTAGCACTGTAAGGAAAGAAATGGCCCTGCTGGCAACCTCTCTGCCTGATGGCATCATGGTGAAGACGTTTGAGGACAGAATGGTATCTTTTTATTAACAGATTTGGTTGTTATATTTAGTTTATTTTGCAATGTATGAAAAGCAATATTTTTTCAAAAATTTGGGAATATGATTCATTTTCCTCTTGTTTTTCTCTTCAGGACCTTTTCTCAGCTCTCATTAAGGGCCCCAACCGCACTCCCTATGAGGACGGACTCTTCCTTTTTGATATCCAGCTGCCTAATATATATCCTGCTGTTCCTCCTCTCTTCCGTTACCTCTCTCAGTGCAGCGGGCGACTTAACCCAAACCTCTATGACAATGGGAAGGTTTGTGTCAGTCTTCTTGGCACCTGGATTGGAAAGGTAAGCTGACCTAGTCTCTGATCTAATTTCTGGCTAATATACTCCTGATTTGGAACTAGCCATTTCTTTGCCCTCATTTTGATTATTCTTCATTGCCACTATGTTGGATGTCATTTCAGGAGGTCATATCCTAAATTGAGTTTTTCATAGCTGTTAAATACTTTCTGACCATTGGAATGAAATAGACAGTTCTTTGCTACTGTACCAGCAATGCTACTGTAAGACCATGAATGGCATGTTATGAGTGACTAGCATTTTCATCTAGAATTAGTAGAAAATTTTGTAAAATTAATAATGGTGTTTAGTTTTCTTAATGAGATCTATGTCAGATTTTTCAGTAACAACTCTGCTATTATTATTATTAATGAAAAGCATGATTTAGCTTTGGTACTTAAAGACTTGATACCCTCCATTGCATTGTTTGAAAAATGGTCAATGTTGATGTTTTTTTTTTTTTTTTTTTTTTTTTTTTTTTTTTTTTTTTTTGTGTGATGTTTCCTTTTTACAGGGTACTGAAAGATGGACCAGCAAATCCAGTCTACTGCAAGTGCTTATCTCTATACAAGGTTAATTAAGAACTACTCCTATTATTCCCTTGTTAGGGGCTATTTGTTTGTGTTACTTTTTTTGGAACCCAGTCAGCACAGTTATTATTGTATTGTAATGACTGTTGCTATAATGTATAAATTCAATACAATATATTTTTGAAACTTAAAGTTTAGTTTGGTGAGCATTTGCAAAATTCCCTGAAAAGGGCAGATTGTTTTAAGGGAAGTAGGGAGGACTTGATACCACAATTTTCACTTCTGTACCACAATCTAATACCTTGTTATTGATACTAAATCGATACCATAGGTGACAAATATGCAGCCTCAAAAATAACAGAATTAAAAAAAGGTTTTATTAAGAGCACTGTGTGAAACTCTGCAATAACAAATGTGCTTGTTTTTTAGCATAAACATGTAAACAGCACAAACAGCACTTCTCAGAAGTGATATTATCAGATTGATTGTTAATGCTGTGTTGTTACCTGAATGATCCACAGCTGTTTTTTTTTTTGTTTTGTTTTTGTTTTGTTTTTTTTGTAGTGATAAGTCTTTATAAGTCCCTTGTTTGTTTTGAACAGTTAAACTGCCCACTGTTCTTCAGAAAAATCCTTCAGGTCCCACAAATTATTTAGTTTTTCAGCATTTTTGTGAATATGAACCCTTTCCAACAATGACAGTATGATTTTGAGATTTTCCTATTTTACCTAAACATCATATTTTTGTCATTCAGTACTGCCATTCAGAAGACACATGCTGCTACGGAAGAGACTTACATGTTTCCCAGAAGACAAAATAAGTTAAATTTACCCTGATCTTCAAATTCAGAACATTTCAACTCTTGGCTCTTAATGCATTGTGTTTTCTTCTGAAGCATCAGTGAGCATTTTTGAACCTTCTGTAATAGTTGCAAAATGAGTACCTCAGTTGTTCTCAGTGTGAATAGATGGATCTCAAAATCATACAGTCATTGCTGGAAAGGGTTCAAATACACAAAAATGCTGAAAAACCAAAAAAATTGTGGGGCCTGAATGATTTTTCTGATGAACAGCAGACAGTTTAACTGTTCAGAACAAACAGGGGACTCATGAACAACCAAAAATCAAATCAAACCAAACAATCAAAAAATAAAAAATGCTGTGGAGCACATGTAAGAGTTTTCTGTAGCTTTTTAAGGGCAGTACTAAATGGCAAAAATATGATATTTATGATTTTGTGGGACCTGAAGGATTTTTCTGAAGAACAGCAGGCAGTTTAACTGTTCAGAACAAACAAGGGACGCATGATGAATTATCACTGAACAAAAAAAATATTTTGCTAAAATAATTAACATTTTGCAGGTTCTGAAAGTGTATGTAAACTTTTGACCTCAGCTGTATGTCTGTGATTGGCTACAATGCTCAACAAAAACATGTAAATAGATCACTTTGGCACTCAGCACAGCACTTATGCAAATACACAAAGGAACATTAATATTTTATCAATATTTACAATATTGTCTCATTATATCGTCAGCACAATTATCACGTAGAGTGAGTTTTATCTCTTTGATGCAACTTGTTCCTCTCTTGTCACACTTGCCAGTTTTGTATCGGTTTGGGTAACACTGCCACATAGCGTTGAACTTCGGAACATCAGCGCATTAAAAATGAGCAAAATTGTATTGTACCATTTAAAGATAATATATATATATATATATATATATAATTTATTTCTTTTTTTTTTTCTGGTACCAGTATACTGCGCAACCCAAATGCACATGTACAGCTTCCCAGCTATTACGACAGTGAATTACACTTAATTAACTGTTGGAGGCTCCAAAAATACACAAAACTACATAGTTGCTTTAAGGATCACTTTTGTAGTGTTAGGCTTTTGTGAGAAAATGTGAAACATAATCAAATATAAATTTAAATGAATGATTACCTTAGAAGCCCTCTTCACTTCTCTTTTGCACCGTTGTGTAAATATTTTGTCTCCATGCCTTTAGGTCTGATTCTGGTCAACGAGCCGTACTATAATGAGGCTGGCTTTGACAGTGACCGAGGCCTTCAGGAGGGTTACGAGAACAGTCGCTGCTACAATGAGATGGCATTAATCAAGATGGTGCAGTCAATGACTCAACTTCTCCAGCAGCCTGTGGAGGTCTTTCAACAAGAGGTCTGTGAGCACTTTGCCTGCAGCGGCTGGCGACTGGTCCATCGGCTGGAGTCCTGGCTAGAGTTGGATGGGGCAGTGACTGACCGTGCTTTACGATGTGGTGTTGGTATTCTCCATGGAGAACCTCTTGAAGAGATCCCATCAGCTCTGGCCCACAGCAGCCCAAGCAAGCAGGATGTGCGTAGCGAAGAGGAGCTTGAGGACTCAGGTCTCAGTCCCTCCACAGTGGGGACCAGTGGACCTCCTGGTTCAGGTGGGCAGCGGGACCTGAGCCAGAGTTCTGAGTGTGATAGTTCAGTTGTGGGTGGTGCAGGATCAGAAATACCAGAAGGTTCTGAAGGGGTATTGGGTTTTGTGACATCACAACAAAGTGTAAAACCGTATCAGGAGTCTCAGCCGGCTGTGAGACCAAAGAAACGGAGAAAGAGTTATCGCAGCTTCCTTCCAGAGCGCAGTGGCTATCCAGACATTGGATTCCCACTCTTCCCTCTTTCCAAAGGCTTTGTGAAGAGCATGCGTGTAGTTTTGCAGCAGTATCGAGCTACTCTCACAGCTGCTGGCATTCCTGAAAACAAATAATTGTCCTCCAGCATAATTTTTCCCTATTTTCATTTCTTCTGCTTTACTCAACCCAAGAGCTGCGCTTTTCCCCTTTAATCCTTTGTCCAGGATCTTGGATCTGCTCATCAGGCTGCTAATGTTCTTAGCAGCCTTTGTTAATTGCTTTGTAGTACGTCTTTAGTTGTTTCATTTTTTTGTTTCCTCTCACTGATTATGGGGTGGCAGCACACATTATTGGTTTCTATTAAAACAATGTTGAAATTTCATATGCTTCTATCTTGTTTCCCTGACAACCACCCTGCCGTCACACTGCTCTCTCAGGGAAGTATGGACAAAACAGATGGATGTGAGACTTTAAGAGATACTGAGGCTTGACTGAAGCTTTTGTGTTGTGACTTTTCCAGATTTGTGGCTATAAACTGTACCAGAGTGATTGGATTTATTGTGCCATGGGATGCTCAAAATGGTGTTAGGCATTGTCATTTGCTACTATGGAAAGGACAGAGACTATTTTTCGATGGGATCACCATCAAACTCTCACCACATATTGGTTTGCACAATTCATTTGCAGAAAAAAAGGAAGGATGTTATTGTCCGTTTTTCCAAAACATTTCAGATCAGATGTGTGATTGTTGTCTTTGGTTAATCAAATCATTATATTTCCCAGCATGACTTGCTCTCTGGTCCAATTTATTCATGTTAGTGCTGCTAACACTGCATTGCTTTTCAGTCTTACTTCGTATCATCAGTCTTTTAAAGGTGTTGGTGGCTTGGTTTTAGATCCAAAAAAAGTCAAAGTTGTACAACTGCCCGGTCATCTATACTGTACACACCCTGCTGGTGTTTTGCACAGAAATCATGTGAAAGTTGAGTGTCAAGTTTACATTTAAAAACAACAAAGCAACAAGACACACTAAACTATCTGACTCTTGAAACTGGAATCTTACATCGCCTATCTTTGTCCCTCCCCCTCCATGGCACAGAGAAGGATTTTCGACATTACAGTAGTAACTATTATTCTCTGTACAGTACATTATTTAAAACTCTTCTTACACTTTTGCCATAAATGCATACATATCATAAATCCAGTTTACATATGTGTAAATAAACAATGGGACCTTTAGTATGAGGCAGGTCAGTCTTCTATTCTATTAAATGTGAGAAAGCACCCAGAGGGTCTGTTTGACCCATCACGGGAGTCAGCTAGTTAAAGAAATTACTTTAAGAGGTTTAGCAGCCAGGATTCAGACGTTTTGAGATGTTTGCATGAAGGTTTCATGTTTCAACACTGATAAGTTCGACCAGTAACATCCCTAACTCTCTCTTTCCTCTGTCCAACATTGTTGCCTTAAAACTGATTTCAAGCTTATACCTGTCATTCTGTATTAAGGGGCCCAATTAGTCGCACTAGTTATGATGGAGAGGCTTAAATATTACAAATTATTTTCACAAGCACAATTCAAGAACTTGTATTCTTTAGACAACTGTGAAATGGTTTGTTTGTATATTTGCCTATATAATTATTATTTTTTTTATTTACACTATTTAACCAACTACCAACTTTTTTCCAATATCATATGTATCTCTGTGACATGATTTAGATGCTGTGATTTAGAAGCTTCATGTTAATCCTGGTGCTGTGGTTCTCCAGACCACTAGGAGGCAGCAAACTAGTTTCAAAATGAGCAGTTTAGACCTCACTCTTTTGTTTACATCAACATAAGGCCAGCTGTCATTAAAGTACAGCCTTCAGACGACTTTCATATGTCTCTAAAGGTCGTATGCTCTTTGTGATGCAATACTTGTGAAAAGTACACATAGCTTTATATGGACATGAAGTCACCAGGCATCAGGAGTCATCAGATTGCACATAATTACACTTGTTTCTGCTGCAAGACACATCATGTTTCTTATTGAGTTGTGAGCAGCTGGCTGATTTTTCTTTCTTTTCTCTCTCTTTTTTTTCTTTTTCATCAATCTTGCTTTTTCTGTAGTTTGGTTATTGGGCTTGATAGCAGATGTGTAGATGTAATAAATGCTAACTTGCAGAAAAACATCAGCAGTAGAAGTCTTTTGAAAGACAGAAAAGAATAAGAAATCTCTAGCTGATGGCTTTGTGTCATCTTGTATAAGATAACATGTTTCCATGCATAAAAGTTGCTGACAGTAAGATATTTTTGAGATGTTCTATATAAAATGATTTATTTAACTTGTTTTCTTTTGAATGTTTAGCTTATTACAGTATGATATTTGGAGAGTACAAATGCTTTATCAAACATATGCACATTGCCTCAGTTGACTGAAATTAAACTCTAAGTCTCTAAGTCATCTGCTACACACTTCCACCAGTTCAGCTCTCTGTGATTCATTTTCAGTAGATTTCATGCATTTCAGTACTGTAATGTGAAGCTAAGTCTCAAGCAAGAATCAAACATCAACCTTAAACTCTGAACTATTTTCTGTGTATGTGTACAATACTCTGAATTTAATCACACTATTATGAGGAGAGGTAACAGCCAAAGCATGTAACACGTTGCTTTAAGCCTTAACGGCTACACAAGACTTGACTGTACAATGTAAACATTTCCACAGTGGCCTGTAATGGTAAACTAATAAACATATGATTTGTAGCCTGAATTCTCTTTACAGAAGTCATGACTATATAAATATATATATAATATATACATGGAAAATACATGGTAATGTGAATGCTTGAGGTGTATTGAAGAGTGTTACATTTTTATTTTATCTATTTATTTTCATTATTTTTTATTTATTTATATTTGCTGATTTTTTTTTTTTTTTTTTTTTTTTTTAAACAATTTATTTTGGTTGCACTAAACAATGCATTAAACTCTTTTCAAGTGGAACCATTGTAATAATATTGTGAAGTATCCTGTTTTGTACTTATTTTATTTTTCATAAATTGATTGTCCACCAGAAAAAAAAATCAGAACAAACATTTAATCTTTTATTCAAAAAAAAAAAAGAAAAAGAAATGCTTCCTTTTTGGCTTTGACTTTACAGTAGAAAAGGTATGAGTGGAGGAAAAAAAATATTCTTGACAATATTAAATACATACATTTAAACCACAGAAAAAAATCAGCCACTCATTCCCGAAACATGGATTTGAACAGCAAAGCTCCCCTGGCACCAAATTTAACTTGGTAGTAGTATTGTTATGATACATCCCTAACATGCTGTTTACCATTGTTGTAGTGATATCAATAAATGTATTCATATCTTGATGTACAACAATCAGATGTATTTTAGTATAATTTTGTGATGTTCACTATTGTAAGATCTAATTTCTTTAAGGCACATCAAAGATTAAAAAAAAAAACTGACATCTTAATAAATTGTTTGCATAGTTAATTTTACACTGTAAACTGAATATCTGTAATCTACATACACAATCATTACTCAACAATGCTGAACTATATAATATTTGTTTCCAAAAATATATATAGAGAGATTTGTTGTATTTCTCCAAAGCATACAGTACATCTTGGTAAGGTGCATTACGGTAATGCTTCACCTTTGATCAATAATTGATCAGTACAGTAAATGTGCAAAAAGAAACAAACAAACAAAGTCTAGCAGCCTGCTGAAGTTAAAATTTCTTTTATACTAAAGACCCAGACTAGATCACTTGTGCAGCTTTAAAATCTAAGTAACCTTCCATATACACATGTGGATAAGGTACTGACAGCTGAGTCTCTCAGGAAAATCATAAGCAAGGCCTAACAGCAGGGATGCTTCTACTTAATGATTCCTCTTTATGCTGATATATTGTTAGTTACTGTAAATCAGTCTTGTATTTTTCTTAATGATGTTCAGTATCTTTTAACACTCCTTGTTACACTCAGTGTCTGTAAGTCAGTTGGTACTTGTTTAGGAGATATTATATGCAAAAATGATTTACTCATGCTCACGTTGTTGCAAACCTACATGATTTTATCAGCGAAACACAAAAGGCTTTTTTATGTATGTGAATGAGGGTAGGGTCTATGAAGCTCCCAAAATGATGAAAACCCACCAATAGTTAATCATAAAAGTAGTTCATATGACTAATATGAAATATGACCAAATACACAAGTATAGGATATGCTAGCACTGTGTAAGGCACAGGCAAAATGTTATTTGTCAATGATAATTTGCTCTTCCACTGACACTCAGAAATTAACTAGTGTCATATAGACATCAAAAATGCAAAAAGTTTTGTGACCATATGTTTTAATGTCAGTGGTGCCTTGATTTCAGAACTATGGCACAGGGGAATCTTTTCTGTAAATAACTTAAATTTAATTAAAAACCCTATTATATGGCTTCAAAACACTTGTGATACAATCCATAGAGCAGATGTGCTACTTTTATTTGTTATTTTATAGCTTGATAGTCCTAGTCCCCTTCTACTTTCATAATACAAAAAAAAAATGCCAGCACCATATCAGTTTTGTCATCCAGCTATGAGTCTTGCCAGGGTGCCATGAATTTGTGCCTGTACTGGTCCATAATCTACCAGCTCTCCATCCACAGTAATGATGCCATTGGGTGAGTATGGCTCAAGACGCAGAGCCTTCACTTTAACATAAACGACATGGGGGCAGTTTGTGTTAAGATGGCCTCCTTTTTCCATTGCTAGGAATAGGCGTAGGAGAGATCTGCGAGAGATTCCTGCCTTCACATAAATCAAGTGGATTATGCCATCATCGAGTCTGGAAGCAGGTGCAGCCAGCATATCTTCTGCAAGGTGAGACTGGTACATGGCCACAACTAGAACAAAATTCTCATCTTGAACCACTGTCCAGTGTGCTGGTACCGGTTGGTTGAGGGGGTTAAGTAGGAAGTCTCTAGGACCAAGTACAGACAAAGGTGATGGGATGGAGTGCTTTGACTTGGGAGTATTGTTGGAGTTGCTGGAATTTTGGAGAGTGTGACTTTCCAAATGACTTACTTGGTGTAAGTCATTTGAAGGATAGCAGTAATCAGAGTTAGACTGAGGAAATATGTTGCTAAATGCTGCAGTTGAATCTACCAGACTAGGTTGAGACATGGGGTTCTCTATGGGTAAGTAAGCCAGTTTCCCCCTATACACCCTTAGTGAAGCCAGACGAACCAGGGTTCCCACTGTAAACCGGGCAGCTCCCACATGGCGATACTTCTCACTTTCAATGTCTACATCAGCCACAAAGCCCCAGGCCAGAGACAGAAAGGAGAACAAGCGTTGACTAGAGGCCAAGTGGACAGATGTGAGGTCCAGTCGTGACACCAGGCCTTTACATAAGATGAAGCCACAACTTATCAACAGTTCCTCACTGGACACAGCTTGTAACCTGGAAAACAGCCACAAGGCACATTAGTCAACACAACCCTATGACAAAAGCTTCTATTGTGCCTCTACAGTAAATGCACACAATCTGGCTATCTGTTTTTTCCAATGATACAGTGCACAGCATAAATGAGTACACCCACTCTAAATTCAGCAATTACTCTTTACTTAGATGACATGTTAGGGTTCTTTGGAGATATAATGTTCCAACAAGCCTGCTTGATCAATTACCGAAGAAGAATGTCAAAATTATTCAGCAAAATAAGATTTTCTTATCAAAGTGATAAAATGTTGTGTTGCAAAAATGAGTACACCCTCCTGAAAGTTACTAAATTAAAAAAAAAAAAAAAAAGTACAGCTTTAAGGCTATTTTTTTAGGCTTTTTTTTTCAACAGGTTAGTATATTGAACCAAAACTTTTAAAGACAAATAATTTCCTGACAATTAAGTGTTATATAGCCCACTGAATCATACTCAGACTTAATGCAAAGCGTGACATGTTATCTCACAGAGCACGACACAGCCTGCAAAAGTGACATGCATGGTTGTCACCACTAGAATTACCTACTGTAGCCAAAGCACAATAAACTAATTTTACCTCTTGCAAGGACCATATTTACAAAATATAGACTTCTGGGAATCCATACTCTGGTCTCAAGAGACCAAGTCAATAATTTCAGATCCAAAAGCATCCAAAATGTTCTGGTGTTGCTAGAGGAGGAGTACAGTGAGAAGTTTATGGTACCGACAGTGACGTTCAGTGGTAGTAAATCTCTTATATAGGGATGTATGAGCGCTGAAGGTCTGATGGAGTTATATCAGTGCTGTCATGAATTCACACACCACTGTGTGATGTAATACAAAACTTGAAACAGAAGGTGCTACACTTCCCTCATTCCCTGCATTATTGGGCATTTTTTCAGCATGACAATGAAGATATTCATTCTCCCAATGTGAAAATCCTTCAGTGGACATGTATTTCACTCAATCTTAACGCTCTTGAGCAGCTGTGGAGGATTCTGTAGTGAGGAGCAGACCAAAACTCCCCATTAACCCTCATGTACTGTTCGAAAACAGGTCACTTCCTGTATGGTCCGGGTCAAATTGACCCGTATTGGATTCAATGTAATTGCACAAAAATTACAATATGAAAAAAAACATACAATCAAATAAAATCAATTAACTTTTAATATCAATACTTTTCACACATTACAAACAATGAATATCTGAATTTATGATTCATAAAAATGTTTTTAACCACTATTTTTGACTGCCCCTCCCCTACGCCTGTGGGACGTTTGTGATTACACATATTTTAATGATAATATCTTGATCTAAACCTAAAGTAATTATGACAAACTATATATCATTTGAAAGGTTTCGGACTCTAGTTTTCATATTTGGTGACTGTTTTTCAAAAAAATGACAGAGCAATAGATAAATAGCAATAGATTCTCTGTTTGTGATATGGTGCCAAACGTACTCTTATTCTATATGTATTTTATACTTGTTTTGGAGATTGAATTCAAATCAAATAATAAAGTTACTCCCCAAACTATTTCTGAATAGGATGTCTACTTCATAAATATTTAGAAAATTATGAAAATATATGGTTCATAACACTCAAAAAATAAATGGAAATCAAGAGTCCCTCTAGTGGAAAGTTTGGTACTGCATACACAAAATCTTACTTAAACATTAATTTTTTGAGATATCAATCTAAAATTTGGCACAAAACTTGTTCAGATGACTGGCTTTGATTTATTTGAAGATTTGGAGGTAAACATGTTTTGTAAAATGTATATTTTACATAAAATATAAAAAATATATATTTTTATATTTTACATTTTTATAAATTTAAACTTCTATAACTTTTTAGAAATTAACTTTTATAACTTTTTTTGCTTCTACAATAATCTGTGATGTTTCACCTTTAAAAAGATACCAATCTTAAGTTTGTGCTCCAAAGTATTCAAGATTTATAACAATTTTAGCTGGAAAAGTCATTTTTATGTCTATTAACAAAAAGTGGGACTTACAGTTATAAAAGGCTAAACAGTTTTGTTTTCACAAACTTTGAAAATAAAAAGTTGTTAAACTCATCAAGATGCTGGCACTCGAAGGCGCTTCATGACTAGAGTTAAGGAGCTCTGACATACAGCAAAGGAATTTGTTATTTTGCGTCTGTACAGTTGTTTTTGAATGGCTTCCTATGCGGGTCAAATTGACCCGTGAACATAACAAACGTATAAAAATTTCTGTATGTACATTTCACAACACATCAGCATGTTGAAACTTTGCATGCATGTTCATGACCCTAAATGAGAAAAAGTCACAAAATTTCAAGAACAACAAAATGGGTTAAATAGTATTTCAGACAGATTGAAAAAAATAAAAGATAGCAAATTTTTACCATCTGTGGCTGACAAAATATTTTTCTGCATTGAAATATATTGGGGGAAAGAATTTTTTAGCTTCATAGAATAGTAAAAAAACTAAAGTAACAAAATCTAACCAATAAATGTTATTATTTTGGGTCTGTAGAATTGCCTCAGAACATTAAAATAGGCGGGTCAAATTGACCCGGGAACAGTACGAACGTAACTATTCTTTTTTAATTCATGTCACAACACATCAGCATGTTGAAACTTTGCATGCATGTTAATGACCATAAATGAGAAAAAGTGACAAAATTTCAAGAAAAACAACATGGGTTTAATAGTATTTTAGATAGATTGAAAAAGATATGGTAGCTAATTTTTTACCATCTTTGGCTGACAAAATATTGTTCTGTATTAAAATGAATGGGGGAAAACTAATATTTTTAACTTAATTTGATAGTAAAAAACTAAAATAACAAAAAATAACCAAAAAATGTTATTATTTTGGGTCTGTAGAGTTGCCTCAGAATATTAAAATAGGCGGGTCAAATTGACCCGGGAACAGTACGAACGTAACTATTCTTTTTTAATTCATGCCAAAACACATCAGCATGTTGAAACTTTGCATGCATGTTCATGACCCTAAATGAGAAAAAGTGACAAAATTTCAAGAAAAACAACATGGGTTTAATAGTATTTTAGATAGATTGAAAAAGATACGGTAGCTAATTTTTTACCATCTTTGGCTGACAAAATATTGTTCTGTATTAAAATGAATGAGGGGAAACTAATATTTATAGCTTAATTTGATAGTAAAACAATAAAATAACAAAAAATAACCAAAAAATGTTATTATTTTGGGTCTGTAGAGTTGCCTCAGAACATTAAAATAGGCGGGTCAAATTGACCCGGGAACAGTACGAACGTAACTATTTTTTTTTTATTCATGTCAAAACACATCAGCATGTTGAAACTTTGCATGCATGTTCATGACCCTAAATGAGAAAAAGTGACAAAATTTCAAGAAAAACAACGTGGGTTTAACAGTATTTTAGATAGACTGAAAAAGATATGGTTGCTAATTTTTTACCATCTTTGGCTGACAAAATGTTGTTCTGTATTAAAATGAATGGGGGAAAACTAATATTTATAACTTAATTTGATAGTAAAACAATAAAATAACAAAAAATAACCAAAAAATATTATTATTTTGGGTCCGTAGAGTTGCCTCAGAACATTAAAATAGGTGGGTCAAATTGACCCGGGAACAGTACGAACGTAAAAAAAAATTTTTTTGGACATGTCAAAACACATCAGCGTGTTGAAACTTTGCATGCATGTTCATGACTTCAAATGAGGAAAAGTCACAAAACGTCAAGAAAAAAAACACAAGTTAACTCATATTTCCGACAGCTTGAAAATCAAAATTGACCCGGAACAGTACATGAGGGTTAAAGACCAGGGCCTGTATTCACAAAACATCTTAAGGCTAAAAGTAAAATAATGGGCGTGTCAGTCCTAAATTTAGGACTCCTAAATTTTTGCTCTAAGAGTATTTCACAAAGCGTTTTAGTGCTAAGACTATCTCCTAAATCTGTGAAACATTTGGAGTAGTGAAGAGGACTCCTAAGTCACTAAGACTAAGCCACAAACTATCCTAAAATGGCTGTTGCCGGCAATCTGCCTCAGAATGTAAACATTTAAGAAACATTTGATGATAATGAGCTTTTAAAAAGGTATCGCCTTTGGTTTAGGAGGTTATCTCAACTCCAAATTTTCTTTTGGCTATATCCTTGTTTTCATTAACCAGTTGGACAAGAAGTAACAGCTGTTCTTGTGTCCAATTTGGTTTTCTTTTATGCCTTATTATTACAATTATATGAAAGTGACATAGTGACACTTAGCCTGCATTTAAAATCTTTATTTGAATGTGGCAATGAACTTTTTATTTTTAAATCCTTATTTGAATAAGTCAACATAATATTGCGTTCTACAATATGAATCTTCCATGAATAAATCTTTGACAGAGACCCCTCCCCTATCAGACAATCATTGTGTGCATAGTTAGTAAGTATGCTGACATCATCCATAGCATTGAGGTCAACCCCACCCTTACTCTCAGCTTAAGACTTCTCTCTATTCCTTAGTAAAAGTTTGTCTCAGCAGCTTTGTGAATAGGATTTAAGAGAAAACTCTTAGCTAAAAACTTTTACTGCTATTTAGGAGAATTCTTAGTGGTAAGATAAAATGTTTTGTGAATACGGGCCCAAGGCATTTAAGGAGGTCATCCTCCAGGAGTTAAACAGGACAGATGTGAAAACTCATCATGAACTTGTACACTCAGTGTCAAGAAGGGTCAGAGCAATATACTTAAAGTTCTGGAGGACATACTAAGTACACAGTAAAATCCCCAGAGTAGAATTAACTCAGAGAATTCAGAGAACATTTGGTCCCTCTCTAAATAGAGTTAAAATAACACTGAAGCAGAGTTAAAGTTAATGAGATAATTAAGTGATCAATTAAATGATGATTGTGCATTACCAACGATGAACACCTGCTGTTAATAAGCAGTGTCACTGAAGAAACGAGAAACACAAGAACTACAGCTGACTTTAGCCACAGATAAAATCAACTGAAATAAAAGATATTAAATCTCTCAAAATCTAATTAAACAACTCCACAAACAGCATCACCATCTTCACTCATTACTAACCAGACTGGCTTTATTGTATGTCTACAGAAGCACTAACTGAGAATTAACAGAGGTTTAGAAGTTGATGTTTAATTGGTCAATGGGGGAAAAAAAACATGATGCCACCATAATTGTGGTCAAGGTTTGCTTTAGTTAGAAAATTATTTTGCTTCTAAGCAATTGCACTATTGTTTCATAGAAAACATTTGTGCATTGCTAAATAAAATGTTTGAAGTAGCAGATTATTTTACACTTTCTGCTTATAACTTATTTGTGAACATCATGAAGTGATCTTTCTCTTTGATTTATTGACTGACTTAGTACTGAAAAAAGGTCCTATTAAACAAACATCCCCATAACGCTTTAGTGTCGAAAATGAGGAGCTGCTTCAGCTCAGTGTAACGCCAAGCCAGCAGAGGGAGCCCTCACCCTAGGACTGCCTGCACGCTCCCTCTGCTGCTTCTACTGCTACTTCCTGTTTGTCACTATTTAAAGACTGGCCATGTGCTCAAGACTCTGTGAAGTATTGCCAGTTTCATGTGCCTTACCGAGCGTTTTACTCTGTTGGATTACCTGTTGCCGTCTTGCTCTGTTCCTGGATATTGCGTTTACGGATTACCCCTGTTTGGTTTATTTGCCTGTTTGGACTGATTTCAAGGTTTGACCGTATTCTGCCTTTTGACTATCGCTCTCTGGATCACCCCTGTTGTCAAGTTTGCCTTATTGGACTGTCTGCTCGGTATTTGACCCACTGCCTGTTTATACTTTCTGCTGCTTGGATTACGTTTCATGTTGTGTTTGCTATTGGACTGCCTTCCGGTATTGACCCTCTGCCTGCTTTTGTGTATTCTGCTTCCTGTAATAAACGACCGCTTTTGGATTCTACCTCTGCCTCAGTGTCCTCGTTACAGAATACTTCGCCTCCCATGAATCCAGCGGAAGTTACCAATACACGACCAACCATGGACCCAGCAGATCGTCTCATCAGTCTCCGACAAGGAAACCGTCCAATAGAGGATTACGTAACCGACTTCTGTGAACTGTGTTATCAGGTGAACTTTAATGATACATCTCTCAAAGATCTTTTCCGTTTTGGCTTATGTAAGGACATTTCAGATTTGATGCCACGCAATACCCCACATTGGACTCTTGAAAATTACATTGATCTTGCACTCCAGTTAAGCGGCTCACCTTTTACTGTCGGGATTGCGGACGAGGGACCCCGCAATCCCGCAGTAACCACCACACCACAACCAGCTCACGTCATATCAAGCAAACCAGAGACCCTTCACACCCCAACCTTCATGTCCGGTATTATCACCATTGTGCCAGAACCCCCTCAAACCAAGTCTGCTAACGTCACGTCTGCCAAGCTACAGCCTGTTCACTCCACATCTGCCAGACCACAACCGGTTCACGTTATGCCTGCCAAGCCAAAGCCAGCTCAAGTCACGTCCACCAAGCCAAAGCCTGTTCACGTCATGCCTGCCAAGCCAAAGCCTGCTCAGGCCATATCCACCAAGCCAAAGCCTGTTCACGTCATGCCTGCCGCTCCAGGGCCTGCTCACGCCATGCCTGCCGCTCCAGGGCCTGCTCACGCCATGCCTGCCGCTCCAGGGCCTGCTCACGCCATGCCTGCCGCTCCAGGGCCTGCTCACGCCATGCCTGCCGCTCCAGGGCCTGCTCACGCCATGCCTGCCGCTCCAGGGCCTGCTCACGCCATGCCTGCTGCTCCAGGGCCTGCTCACGCCATGCCTGCCGCTCCAGGACCTGCTCACGCCATGCCTGCCATTCAAAGACCTGCTCATGCCATTCCTGCCTGTCCGGAGTCTGCACCTGTCATGGCTACCCTCCTACAACCAGCTCAGAAGATGGCTGCTATCTCCAAGCCAGTTCACAAGATGGCCGCCGTCCCAGAACCAGTCCACAAGATGGCCACCATCCCAGAGCCAGTCCACAAGATGGCCACCATCCCCAAACCTGTTCACAAGATGGCCACCATCCCCAAACCTGTTCACAAGATGGCCGCCATTCCAGAGCCAATCCACAAGATGGCCGCCTTCTCCAAGCCAGTTCACAAGATGGCCGCCATCCCTGAGCCACTCCACAAGATAATCGCTGTCTCCAAACCACGCCTCATGATGGCCCACGTGCTGGACTCACCCCTAATGGCTGTATGGGTAGCTCATATCACGGCAGCTACCCCTGATTCGAGTCCAGCTGCAGAGCCAAGTCCAGCTGCAGGTGCATCTTCAGAGTCAGGTCAAGTTGCATCTGCGTCTCCTGTGTCAAGTCAAGCTACAGCTGCTGCTCCAAAGTCCAAAGCTTCCAAGTCCAGTCAAGCTCCAGGGTCAAGTCAAGCTCCAGAGTCCGGCCAAGCTTCAGAGTCAAGTCAAGCCAAAGCTACTGTTCTCCATGAATCAAGCCAAGTTACAGCTGTTCTCCATGAGTCAAGCAAGGACACAGCTGGTCCCCATGAATCAAGCCAAGTTACAGCTGTTCTCCATGAGTCAAGCAAGGACACAGGTGTTCCCCATGAATCAAGCCAAGTTACAGCTGTGCCCCACGAGTCAAGCCAAGACACAGCTGTGCCCCACGAGTCAAGCCAAGTCACAGCTGTGCCCCACGAGTCAAGCCAAGTCACAGCTGTGCCCCACGAGTCAAGCCAAGTTACAGCTGTGCCCCACGAGTCAAGCCAAGTCACAGCTGTGCCCCCACGAGTCAAGCCAAGTCACAGCTGTGCCCCCCACGAGTCAAGCCAAGTCACAGCTGTGCCCCACGAGTCAAGCCAAGTCACAGCTGTGCCCCACGAGTCAAGCCAAGTCACAGCTGTGCCCCACGAGTCAAGCCAAGTCACAGCTGTGCCCCACGAGTCAAGCCAAGTCACAGCTGTCCCCACGAGTCAAGCCAAGTCACAGCTGTGCCCCACGAGTCAAGCCAAGTCACAGCTGTGCCCCACGAGTCAAGCCAAGTCACAGCTGTGCCCCACGAGTCAAGCCAAGTCACAGCTGTGCCCCACGAGTCAAGCCAAGTCACAGCTGTGCCCCACGAGTCAAGTCACGTTACAGCTGTTGTTCCTGAGCCAAGCCATGTTGTTCCTGAGTCAAACCAAGTTGCAGCAGATCTTCACGAGTCAAGTCAAATTGCTGCTGTCTTCCCTGAGCCAAGCCACACCACAATTAATCTCCATGAGCCAAGTCAAGTTGCGGCTGTTGTCCATGAGCCAAGCCAAGCCACGGTTGTTCCTCATGAGCTAAGTCAAGTTGCGGCAGTCATCCATGAGCCCTGAATCAAGGCAAGAAACTGTTGCCCTACCAAAACCTCACCAGGTCCCCTTTGACCTTCTCAAACCACCTCACATATCAGTTGACCTTGCAGAGCCCACGCTCCCAAGCCACGCAGTGCTCACATTCCCACGCCACAAGTCCATAACATCCACACTCTCAAAGTCACCAGACATCCCACTATCTACTGTGCTGCCTGTAATGGCCGTAGCCATTTTCAGTGTGTGGGCTGCACACTGTGCTCCAGAGGCCTCGCCTGTCCACGAGTCTGCTCCAGAGGCCTCGCTTGTCCACGAGTCTGCTCCAGAGGCCTCACCTGTCCACAAGTCTACGCTAGAGGCCTCGTCTGTCTATGAGTCCGCGCCAATGCCCCCAAAAGTGGCAGCTCCGACTGCAGAATCTCCTAAAGGGGCGGCGTTTCCCCACGGACTCTCTGCCTGTCCTGTCACGGCCAGGAAGGCCATTTATAACTTCCCTGCCACACCTGCCCAAGCATCTGCGCCCATGCCCCCAGAGGTGTCAGCGCAAGCTGTAGATCCTCCTATGGAGGCGGCGTCCCACGATGAACTCTCTGCCTGCCATGTCGCAATCAAGAAGGCCAAAGAAATCATTCAAGTACACTCCGCTCTGCTATGCATGTCATTAGTCCCACTGTGGATATCTCTGCTCCGGTCTGCTCTGCCTGCCTTGCCATGGCTTCCTGTTCTGCCTGCTCTGCCTGCCTCGCCATGGCTCCCTGCTCTACCTGCTCTGCCTGCCCCACCATGGCCCCCTACTCTGCCATTGCTCCACGGCCCAGGCCCTCCAGTACTTCAAGGTCTGCTACTGCTCCACGGCCCAGGCCCTCCAGTACTTCACAGTCTGCTACTGCTCCACGGCCCTGGTCCTCCAAAGTTTCACTGTCTGTCATTGCTCCACGGCCCAGGCCCTTCAGTGTTTCACGGTCTGCTATTGCTCCACGGCCCAGGACCTCCAGTGTTCCACTGTCTGCCACAGCTCCACGGTCCAGGCCCTTCAGTGTTCCACTGTCTGCCACAGCTCCACGGCCCAGGTCCTCCAGGGTTCCACTGTCTGCCACAGCTCCACGGCCCTGGTCCTTCAAGGTTCCACTGTCTGCCACAGCTCCACAGTCCAGGTCCTCCAGTGCTTCACTGTCTGTCCCTGTTCCACGAACCAGACCCACCTGCTCTACATGGACCTGGCCCTTTGTCCCACCCCCTGTTTTGCCTCTGTTCCCCCACCCACCTGGACTGTTGCTGTTTAGAGCGCCAGGAGTCGCTCCTGGCGGGGGGGGATTCTGTAACGCCAAGCCAGCAGAGGGAGCCCTCACCCTTGGACTGCCTGCACGCTCCCTCTGCTGCTTCTACTGCTACTTCCTGTTTGTCACTATTTAAAGACTGGCCATGTGCTCAAGACTCTGCAAAGTATTGCCAGTTTCACCTGCCTTACCGAGCGTTTTACTCTGTTGGATTACCTGTTGCCGTCTTGCTCTGTTCCTGGATATCGCGTTTACGGATTACCCCTGTTTGGATTATTTGCCTGTTTGGACTGATTTCAAGGTTTGACCGTATTCTGCCTTTTGACTATCGCTCTCTGGATCACCCCTGTTGTCAAGTTTGCCTTATTGGACTGCCTGTTTATACTTTCTGCTACTTGGATTACGTTTCATGTTGTGTTTGCTATTGGACTGCCTTCCGGTATTGACCCTCTGCCTGCTTTTGTGTATTCTGCTTCCTGTAATAAACGACCGCTTTTGGATTCTACCTCTGCCTCAGTGTCCTTGTTACACTCAGGTTTTTAGACATGAACACTTATTCTACGATCCTCAACAGTGGTGACAATAATTATGCATACTGCAGTGCATGATGGGAGTTTTTACTATGTTGTTACCCAGCATGCATTGCAGCATGAAACGTTTTGTTGTCACCATTGTTGAGATTCATATGCTGGTACTTGATGTCTGTGTGTCTCTAAATAATAGAGAGGTTTTCTTAAGTATTACATAAATCTAAAATAATTAATGACTATTAAAACATAACTTTTTTGCCTGCTGTAGTTTCACAGGGTTGGTTATACAAAATCTAAATGCTTAAATAAATAAAAGTTTATTCTATTCAAACCATCTCATGACAAGTACCTCATTATATAAAAGCAGCTAACATATGCTTAATGTATAGCACTGACCGCACTGCTTTACAACACCATATGCATGGTTAAAGAGAGAGATCTAACCTAGGAAGTCAAAGGTCAAGAGCCCAACTAAAGCAAATGCTGATCTCCATGATGGTGACATCATTTAAACCACTAAAACATCAACATCTGATCCTCTGTAATTCTCAATAAGAGCCTCTGTAGATGTGTGACAGAAATAAAGTCAGCCTGGTTAATGAGTGAAGCTGGTGATGCTGTTTGTGGAGTAGTTTAATCATCATCTGCTGAGATCTTGAGAGATTGAATCACTTATTTTATCTCAGTTGATTTAATCTGTGGCTGAAATCAGTGTACTTCTTGTGTTTCTCTTTTCTTCAGTGATTCTGCTTGTTAGCAGCAGGTATTCATCACTAATGCTCAATCACCTTTTCACTGATCACTTAATTATCTAATTAACTTTAACTCTGCTTTAGTGTTCATTTAACTCTATTTAGAGAGGGACCAAATGTCCTCTGAACAGAGTTGATTTTACTTTGTACTAGAATATTATACATTTGCTGAATTAAATCTAGGGTGTACTCATTTCTGCAATCCTTCATTTAAACAAAATTACTTATCTTACAGAAAATATTGGCGTATATTTTGTTGTTTTTATTAAGTATATGTTTAATACATTTCAATTTTGCCATCTTTCCATAAATTATATTAGTGATCATTAAGAAAATACATCTTTTATATTTATTCAGAGGGGGTGTACTCATTTATGCTGTGCACTGTATATACTATATTTGTTGAAACAATTCATATGAAGTTAGATGCACTGCACACTGTATGATTTTTATAGTCTCCTGTCACACTATTTAATATCACCTCAGTGAGATCTTGGGTAAAAGCCATGGCACACTGCACAACTACGACAGAATTTCTTGAAGCCTAAGATTTATCAACCAATATGTCACTTTAAGTGATCACAGACTGCTAGACTTGTATAAACTTCCCTTCAGCAAGGGACGTTTTCTTACAATAACCAAATTGATCTCGGACAGCAACACTAGAAAAACTTTACAGTGTAAACTTCAAGTAGTGGCTGAAAGTAGCTGAAAAGTTCAAGTCAAACTTATTAATCACTGTATGATACAGGACTGCTTTATGCTGGTATTCAACCAGATACTGGTTTACATGTACACTCAGACATTTGTCATAATGCTGTTTTTTCCATGTACAGAATCTATTTCTCTGCCAATGATAGATCTTTTTATTTAAACTGTGACTGAATTACAGAATAAAATGCTTGTGCCTGTCTCACCCCTTACCTGGCTGGACCCCTCCTATCTGAACACTGCCCTTTCTTCACGATTCCCCAGCACAAACAAGGACAGCAGATCCCCAGTAACTTCCCCTTGGACACTTCATTCCCAGTTTTGGACAGTTTGTTTCATTTTTTGAATACTTTTTAAATAAAAGCCTCTCCAAGGCCCAGGCATCTACATGCCATAGGGAGCACTGGGACTTTCCTGGTGGGCCGGTTGAGTAGTGGACTGATCAGCGAAGGAAGATCTCCACCCTCCCCTATATTAGGTGCTGTTTTTAATATGCAACACACTGGTAACTGCAAAAGGCAAATGCTCAATTTTTTTGATGAAATGTTGCCACCCGATTAAACCGTGCATCCACCAGCCATGTGCGAAAGCAGACCAAACTTACGCTGCACTTCTGCAGCTCTATCAAGTGATAAACTGCGCAAGTCGCTTGATGCAGCTCATTCAGATTTGACTCAGAATTTTTGGTACCACCTTTTTTTTTTTCAATGCTGAAATTAAGCCTATGGGTAAGACTTCCGGTTTATTAACATGCAACATACAAACCAGTGTGCTCATAATTAAGATAATACAATAAAATAATGTGGTAAGACTCACCAATTTGCATTTTCATTTGCAAATTATAGTTTATAAATTATAGTTTATTATTTATTTATTTTAAAATCCATACCCAAGGTAACAATGAGCATGGTTTTACTGAGACTATGATCTTATTAATAGATTAACTTTTAATTGAAGTAAAATGTTAATTCAATTAGAGCTTGATGAAATATAAATAGCCTAGGCCTGTCAGTATCTTACATAAATTAGGTGTTAACTCTTTACCAGTGTTACTGGTAAAGATGCAAACCTGCATGACTTTCTTTCTGTGGAACTAAAGAGAGAAAGTCATACAGGTTTGGAATGACAATTTAATAGCAGTAAATTTACGTTACAGCATCCTAGCTCAAAATCAGTACTTTACTGTCAATTGCATTTCTATGTGACAAAAATGCAATATACAGTTAACAGACTTAATTTGAGGTACATTCAGTAATATATATCATTATTTGTTTCTTTCTTTTTTTTTTATTTATTAATTTATTTACTCCATTTTAGGGCCCTAACCCCAGCAAAAACATTCACAGATGAATTTGTGGGCTGGAAGCCTCCAGTCCAGCCTCGTACCCAATGTGTCTGTTGTTTGCTCCTCCCACCACACTCTAGACAAGCAATATTTGTGCTGGCGAAGGTCTTACCCAGAATAGTGGTGTATAGAGGCTGCCAGTGCATTTCCAGAGCCCCCTGGAAGCACTCCCAGAGGAGTCTGAATAGCTTCTTCCCAATCCTCACGCTCCATCAGCCCATTTACCACCTGAGAAAACATTGGGAGCATATCAATAGGTAAGCAGCAAGCAGTTCGCTAGACAATCCCATGATCTCCCGGTTAATATAGGAATATTGTATGCAAATTATACTTGAAATAGGCTGCATATTAAAACATAAAGATGCTCCAGTAATACTAAAATGTTTGGCATGCATCAACACTAATTGCATTGTTTAATGATTGCCCTGGAAAGATTCACATGAAAGAAATTATGACAGAAATATATTAACATTTTTATTACTAAAAATCTAATATTCAGTATATTAATATTATCAAGTAAAGGATGAAAACATGACTAATGTAAACCCAGAAAAGCCATTGCTTGTTAGACTGAGCAGCTGTTTCAGTGTTCAAAGATTCAATGTTCTTATTTTAGTCGTAATATCTAATTGACATAAATACAAGTTAAAATGTTACAATCAAATTGCAACTGCAATATATGCTAAAATAACCGATATATTATTTTTGACTAAATCATACAGCCTGTTATAAATGCTATAGAATGTCTACTTAGGCAGTCATACTTAGCATACCTCAAATAGTAGCCCATCACCTGACATAATGACCAAAGCATCCCACTGAGACAAGTCTGCCTCCCGCACCAGTTCACGTGCGTGGTTCTGGCGTTCTGGAAAGAAACAAACAAAGGAAACAATGTAGGTCATGCTGCTGTTTTCTGACCTACATTATTATTCTTTTTGGTGGCTTTTTATCAACAGAAAATGTGAGCCAGAAGAAATGTAATTTACACTGTAGTCTACACAGACTTTTTAAGTAATTGTATGAAATGTACTTGTTCTGTATAAAACCAGTATTATTTTTTCCCAGTCACTGTGCCTAAGTATGCAGCTTGTAACCTTTGCTCAACTTAATTCCACCAGCAGGAGGTATTATTTATTTACTAGTCTGCTAAGAAAATTAGATCCAGTCTTGCCTCCATCTAAGCTCAGTTCTTTAAGTTAGCACACTCACTGTCCAAGCTGATATCTGTCACATAGTAGACAAATAATGCTTATTTATGCCCCATAAGGTGCAGAAGCATATACCAGTATATTGTACTACATTTACATTTTCCTATTTATTTTATGTTTTGAAAACTAGAAGTTGCTCCATCTGGTTTTGGATCCAGGAGGACATCAGATTCTAAGTAAGACTCCAAGTAGCCCAGAAAAAAAATCATCTTATTTGACAATGTAGGAAATGCAAACTATACAACAGAATGAAAGAAGACAGAGTTAAAGGGAGAGGAAGAACAAGAAAAAGAGAAGCTGGAGAAGAACTAAAGAGAGAAAGAGAGAGATAAAGAAGAGGGATAGTTGTCTGTAATGGAGGCTGAAATTACTACCTTAACATAATTGGGGGAGGAAAAAAAAAGTAGTTTATACATAACCCTTTTTATTCTCAAAGAGAAAAAGAGATACTTTTTACTTTTTAGATTTGCATATGCATTAACATGCCAGGCTGTGCCAAATGTTTAAAAAAGTTTATTTTTGGTCTATTATGTATATTTAGCTTTGTAGCAGGATAGGGGTCATTCCACGAAACTGATGCCTTTTCCACTTTAATTTAAAAATTGAAAAATAAAATAAGTTTAATCAACATTTTTTAAATATCCATGAAAAGAAGACACCTTAAAATGACAAGAAATTGTATTGTGCCATCTTAGGCTCTGTAATTTATTCTTTTATAACTATTTTTCTACCTGCTTTGGTGTTTTTGTCAACCCTGTTACTGACACAAGCATTACTAGATATTATAGTTTTAATTCGAATTATGTGACAGTTTTCAAATATCTGAGCAGCATTTTAGTCCCTCCTTTCAGTGGGATTGTTCCACATTTTGGATTTTTTTGTATATTTGTCATTCATATGACCAAGAACATCCTAATTTTGGAGGATGACCACATGCCAATTAAGAAAAATATATTTATATTTTTACAAGAGAGGTCTTAAAAAAGGGCTTTGTCCAAAATGAAATATAGTTAAAATGGAAAAACCTGGAAGGCTGAATCAAATATCATTTTCACCATTTTTATGAAATTGATGACAGAAGCAGGACTGACAGAGTAACAGGCATGACAGGACACACATTCTTCAGCACACTGCACATATTGGTTTACATTACTGCAAAGTTTTACCATTTTAAATTGCATTATATTGTTTTGCACTTACTTGGCATAGTTGTATGACAACAGTAAACAGTCATTTTTTCAGTTAAAGTCAGTTAATTGTTGTTTTAGTACATTACATTTCTAAGAGATCTGATGTCTTAAGGGTACTGTAATTAGATGGATACATTACATGGATACCTTATTGACAAAGAGTTATGAAAAAAAAAAAAAAATTAATGAGACTGATCATCCTATCCTGGTCATTAACAAAAACAATAGCAATAGTAACAATACCAACGATACTAACTAAAAATGTAACTGATGCTCATATGCCACTGAATGATATAGGCATTAGCTCAATAATATACCCAGGGTGGCCTTTAAAATGTTTGAATTTTACACAGACAAAAAAAAAAAAAGTTTAAGAAGTAACAGGTTGACAGCAACAGGTTTGACTTTAAACTAATTTGCTAATTGCTAGCTAGTCAGTTTCACAAAAGCACATGTTGTACACTTTGAAAGGGTACAGAAAGGGGACAGAAAGTTTGTTTAATTGTTTAAATTTACATTTTAAAAATGGTAACAGGATTGACATTGCATGGTCAATCTATCCTCCCCTTCCCTCAGTCAAGCCTCATAAATCATCATAATTGGAACACTGTAGAAGATTGAGAGAAACATGCTTGTGTTTTAAGTGTTGGAATCCTGGTTGAGAGATGATGTAACCTCCTAGAAGTGATGTCAATTGAATGTACATTATTTTACAAGGGTTTTAACAGGGCTGACATGAAATCAGGGGACACCAATAAAATTATTTATATTTTATAGAAAAAAAAAAGTATACTTGTGCCAAAAACAGTGCTTAACAATGAGTCTGTATTTAGAACAATATGCAAATGTGATTTTTATATCATTTTGCCTTCATTTTGCAAATTAAAAGTCATAGTTAGGGACAGGCCAACAACCTTACCTTTATCGACATAAATGCTATTTAAATTTTTAAAAAATAATATTAAATGACTTTTTAATGTAATATTGATGAAAAAATACAAAGCATTATGTTTTTAAAATTGCAAATGTATTTATTGTTATATTAATTCTATGTTTGATTATTTCTTAGGGATGCAAAAGGCACCGATTTCGTAGAATGACCTTGGTTCTTTTTAAGTGTAAGTGCCCTATTTTCACCGTTTTGCTAACCAAATAGACAAGAATATTGGTGAGGAACTGAAGAGGACCTGAGGAGACACCCAAGATTACATTTAAGCTCCAGAATGACATACATACCCATACATACATAAAGCAATATGTACATACATGCATACATACATACATACATACATACATATTTAAAAATCAATATAAAAATATCATCAAAGTGTAGGTCTGTTTATTACTTTGTAGTAATGGTTTCTCCTCACCTGTAATGATGAGTGTGTGTTGTATCTCAGCTTCCTGTAGCATGCATTGCACATTCCCAGAAAAGAGCATGTGCATGCCCTTTACCACTGTGAGGATTTAACAAAATCAGGAACTTTAAAGGCCTCTTTACTGCCACTTGAATTGCTCCTGTAAAATGGAGAGAATATAATATTTACTTGCATAGACAAAAAAAATGTCTTATCAAAAGTATGTTTAAGTGTCACAAGGTAGGCTAGAACTCAGGTCTCCCCGCGCGGCGGCCGGGGATTGTTTTGCTAAACGGCCCTAAACCGTTTCCCATTCATTTTCAATGGTAGTGCTAAAACAGTACGGATGCAATATACTTTCGGCCACTAACGCCCTTGTGGCGCACTTCCGTGTTTTGGCACCCCGGGAAATTTGAAGTCGCCATTTTCATCCCGGCTCGGAGAATGAAAACACACAGCGGAGATCTGACTCGTTTGTTTAATTCAACGCATTCTCAGCTCATCGATCGAAGGTAAGATACTTTATGTGACATCAGTTTACGTTTTGTTACCGTTAATGCTGAAATTACATTAGTGAACTTGTTCGTTTCCAAACTTTACCCTGTCGGGGTTTGTTTACTATAGTTCATCGTAGGTTAATTTGTTTGCACGCCAAATTATGAATGAACTTAGCTGTAAGTTACGTTTATGTGTATTGTTTGTCATCATTAACACCTCATCTGTTGATTAGAAGCTAAATTCTGAATAGGTGTGACAATTATTTTCATTTTTGTAAGAAGATTACATGTATTCCACAGTTTAAAAATGTTTTCTAACCATGGTTTTCTATAGTAACCATAATTTAGCCATGGGATTTTAGTACTAGAATCACAACAATAAATTTACCATTGTTGTTACCGTATTGGACATTATATATTTATATATGTTCAGTATTCCCAAAAACAGCAGGATTACTACTAAGTTAGTAAATTACCTTCACTGTTGTAAATATAAATAGTGAATGAATGTTTATATGTGTGTGTGTAATAGAATTATTGCTTTTTGTAATGTTATTTTGTTGTTCTTGTAGAGACCACTATTTCTACACTGCTTGTGCCCTCATCTTTTCATGGTACCCATGCAGATCCTCAGACAGATACAGGTAAATATTCTGACACATTAACAACATCATGCACAAATTTCCTTTTTCTAGGGTTTCTCCAGTTTTTTTTCACAAATTAATTAATGCCTTAAAATAGATGCAAATCAGAGCAGAAAGTAATCTCTTCCTCTGAATTTTGTCTTGTTTTCCAATAAAGATACCTTTTTTATATCAGATATATATCAAATGTAAAAAGTATTGAAAAATGTAATAAAATTAAATGAGTCCATACTTAAAACAAGAACAAATATTTGTCAATTATTTATCAAAACTTTGTTTTAAATTAAGGTGACTTTTTTTTTTTTTGCCAAATGACAGAGATCTTCTCTTAATCATAAACTTACTTCAAACAAGACTGTATTTCATGTCATTTTGTATCTCCTGTAAATGCATCTTGATTTAAGAATCGTGAGGCATTTGCACTGAAAAAAAAGCTACAGTAAAAGATATTTCCATATTCTGGTGTTTGGGATCAGGGTGTTTCAGTGCTTTTTTTGTAAATGAATTAAAAAAAATATGAATATATTTTGGAAGTTGTATTTTTAAACTGAAGTTAATACTCTCTAGACATTTGCATTTAAGTAACATATTTGTGTTTTTCCTCATTTGTTCCTCAAATTTGTTTTACTTGGTCTCAAAAAAGTCTTAAATTTACCTTAATAAATCCTGCAGAAACACTGTTACCTTACAAATAAAATTAATGTTCAACTTGTTCAACAGACACCACTGATGCACTGACTGTGCCCTCGCTGTTCTCATCTTGTGGTTCCCATGTGGAGCATCATTCAGCAACAGGTAAATTTTTGATGAACATGCAAATGTTGTTAGAAATTTTCAGAATGCAGAAAATAATTAAATCTTTTTTTCCCTCTATGTAGGAACTACATAGACTACCATTTAAAAGGGTTTGAACAGTAAGATTTTTTATGTTTTTTTAGAGAAGTTTCTTCTGCTCACCTGCATTTATTTGATCTGACGTACAGCAAAAACATCAAAATACTGAAATATTTTTTCTATTTAAAATAACTGCTTTCCATATGAATCTGTTTTGAAATTGTATTTTGTTCCTGTGATTTCAAAGCTGCATTTTCAGCATCATTACTCCAGTCTTCAGTGTCACATGATAGAAATAATTCCAATATGCTGATTTTCTGAAGAAACATTTCTAATAATAATAATAATAATAATTATTATTATTATTATAAACAGCTGAGTAGCATCAGTTTTCTTTGATGAAGAGAAAGTTCAGAAGAACAGTATCTAAATAGAACATTATAAATAGGGCTGCGCGATTATGAAAAAAATTATAATTGTCAATTATTCCCTTGAAACTGTATTTGCCATTATTAATTAAGATTATCACAATTTACATTTAGTAATGTTTGGAATAGCTTTATACCATTTTTTGGCAACTGCATGCCACATTTTTATATATATATAGTTTCTTTCAAAAGTAAAAATGGAAAAATTAAGATAACCTGCAGTAAAAATACACACACCCACACACACTCTCTCACACACACATATCTTAAGAAAGTAGAATAATGTAAGTGGATTTTTTTATTTATTTATTTTTTTTGGTAATTGTGCGTTTTGAACAATTACATAATTGTGGCATCTGTAATTCTAATCATGATTAGAAATCCAATTAATTGTGCAGCCCTAATTATAAATATGTTGATCATCATTTTTGATAAATAAAAGTTAAATAAATAAATAAATAAATAAATAAATCGATCTATCGATCGATCTATCTATCGATCTATCTGGATCTTTCTATTCATCAAAGAATCCTTGAAAAAATGTACTCAACTGTTTAAAATAATAATAAGTTTCTTGAGCAGCAAATCAGCATAGTGTTATTTCTGAAGGATCATGTGACACTGAAGACTGAAGTAATGATGGTGAAAATTCTGCTTTGATTATTCACAGGAATAAATTTTACTTTAAAATATATTCAAATAAAAAGCAGTTATTTTAAATAGTAAAGATATTTCAGAATGTTCCTGCTTTTGCTGTATTTTGGATCAAATAAATGCAGGCTTGGAGAGCAGAAGAGATTTCTTTAAAAAAAATAATAATAATAAAATAATAATAATAATTTTAGTGTTCAAAAACTTTTGACTGGTACTGTATATGCCACCTCTGCCAATGCTGGCCTCCCCTGCGAGCACCTGTACTGGACCTGTGAAGACTGGTGGCAGGGTGTTTGTACTGGACCACAAATGCTGGAGCTTAATAAACAGCAAGAAAAGAAAGACATTCTAATGAGTATACAGCAATGGTCCACAATTCCTCTACTGAACTATGTCTGTTGCCCTTCATTAACCAGCCTGAGAGCATGCAGAAAGAGATGACCTGGAAACAGTTTAAAGAGTCTGCATTTTACGAGATTGAAAGACAGAGATGTGTGGCAGAATAAAAGACATAAATTATATTTCTTGATCTTTTGCCCCTTAGAAATATTTAACTCTTGTATATACTGTATATTTGCATTTATTATTCAGTGTGAGATTGTAATATGCATTTATTGTCGGAATTCTGTTTTTCTTTTTACTTAAAGTTTTAGATAAATATTTACTAACCTTAAAAAGTGCTTAAAGCATTTAATAAAAACTACTGAAAATTAAAATTTGCTTCATGAGTGCTGTGTTCTATTTCATAGGACTAATATTTCACAGTTTTCATGGTTTTGGAAACACCTAATTGGTCATTTAACTAATTAAGTGTGGCTTAAATTATTCTATCAGTCAATTTTCATTCAATATTTGAATTTAAATGCCTCTTATTAACATTTTAAAAGCTATTCAATATTTAATATAACCATTCATGTTTTTATATTACCATGAAACTATTATTTTGCTGTATTTATTTTAATACTAATCATTTATTCATAATACCTTGCTTTATAATCCAAAAAGGCAAGACACAAATGTAAAATACTTTGCAGGTGTAATATATTCTTAAATTTTATAATTTGGTTTTATTAAAAGCACAAATCTGTGTGAAACAGTGGTTTAGACCTGCTTGAGTGGGATTCGAACCCCGGTCCAAATAAATGCATGAAAAAATCTGATTGGTTGTGACATCATTTCCACTCTTTGGCCAGCTGTTGAAATGCTTCAATGTCATTGGCTGTCACTGAGTTCCAACTATTTGCGACTGGCCCTGATGTGGTAGTTGAGAGTTCTACCCCTGAGCCACATAAATGTTGATGCTGGACCCAAACGAAACACTTAAGGCAGTATTCCAGAAAAATGTAAATTTATTAAAAAAACAAAAGTCTAATCCAACAAAAGTTCTTCTCAGGCCGAGGTATTAACAACAGTAACCACAAAGGAAAAATAACATGAGAAAAATAAAAACTCCACAAGGGGAGAAAACAAAACCAGGGAACAATAACAATTAACGTAAATAGGCTAGAATTCATTACTTTAAGTAGCTCGGAAGGCGTTAGCGAGGCAAGACAGATAACACAGAGTGAAGACTCAAAAACTGAGTGAGGAACCAGGTAAAAATAAACAAATTAAATACACTGGGGAAAATGAGGTACATGTGACCTGAATAATGCTAACAAGGCCACAGGAGGAAGAACTAAGGCAGAGGGGTACACAGGGGACCTCTAGAGGCATCAAGACAAACTACAGTGGGAAGCATGCTGACATGAAGGATGCAACAAAATATGCCAGCCAGTCAAGACTTTCCCACAATTTACAATATCATTCTTTAGATAGAAGCAAAATAAATGGACACAGATAACCCACAAAGACACACATCACATTCCTTTAAATAGTTTAATTTAGAACTATTAAACCCAACCCACTCCATTTTCCAGTTGCACTGTGGAAGGGTGGTGGGCTAAACCAGTTTATCAGGTACAGCCCAGTGCTCTAAGAGAAGGGGGTATATTAATTACACTTAAGAGCCATACATGCACAAACAATTTCCTTATCCTGATCAACTACCAAGTCTAATACAGAAAAGAAATATGTGCACTTAAAGTTTCCATAAAGAAGCTTGAAAGTGGATCTGATTATCGTAGACAGTTTTTAAATCAGAAAATTATCACAAAGGTATTCTCCAGCATGCCATATCTTTGCCAGGCCCAGCCCAAACAAGCCCTTGAGAAATTAAAAACATTATACTAGAAACAGAGATACATTACTACATTTTTAAAACAATTTTGTGTGCATGAAAAACAGTATAGAGAGAAAACTTCATGCCCATGCTGTAGTGTGATCAGTTCACACATACTTGTACCACAAACGCAACTACTAAAAAGCTGTTAAATGATTAGCAATGACCATGCTTACATGCACAGAAAAATAAAACGAACCAGGACCCCATAAACTGTTTCTCTAGAATTCACCAGTTTTAAACAAAGACTTTTTGTGACCACAGAAAAAGCTTAAAAAGCAATTCCAGAATATGACTACTGATGCTGGATGGTGCTGTGTGTGATAGTTTTCTACAAAGATCTGTGACATTCACACAATTCAGCTCTGAGCATGCTCAGCTCAGCATAGAGTCCTGAATGAACAGATCAGCACTTCCATAAAAGGTCACAGGCGATTGTCATCACTTCCTGTAGTTTGCTATTGTTTTGCTGGTGGAAGTGTCAACTAAGTGCAATTCATATTTACTCATGTAATAGTTAAGACCTTTATCTTTACTGTAGGGATACCAAAGTCCCAGGTCATCCCATGGGAGACAAACAACAGGTTGTACTATAAATATACATTACCTCCATGCTACAGAAGCAAAATATAGAGTCCAGTGTCGTAAACACATATCGAACTATTTGCAATTACTGACATAAAGTAACAGCTGCAAATTCAAAAAGACAGAATTGATAGTATCTACTCAAATGCTGATCCTGATTAAAGTTATAGGATAGCACTATAAAACTGTAAAACATTTCAGGCATTATGTTAATTGGTACTGTCTGAGAAACAATGCAACAAATGTGGTCTTAGAACAATATCATTTGTCAATATTTTTTTTCCCTTAAAGACATACTGACCTGTGCTACACGAGAAATACATACAGCTGCAAAATGTTCTTAACCCTTATAATGCACAAAAACTGCAGTTTATTTTATCATAATATTTAAACGTAACATTTCTTATAAATGAGTGAATGTTCAAACATTTCAGTTTTGCATGTTACCATGTAATTATCATGTTATTACTAGATGTACCACTCTTTAATGATTTATTTTTTTTATTCTTTGAAATTTCGATAACACTTTATGGTAACACTTTTACCATACCACAATAAATCACTTTTACCACACAATTAGGTTCATAGTTAAGATTAGTTAACTACAATAGTTACATGAGCTAGGAATTAACAATACATCTACAGCATTTATTAATCTTATTTAATGTTAATTTTAGCATTTACTAATGCATTATTAAAATCACAAGTTGTATTTGTTAACTAGTTAATGCACTGTGAACTAACGTGTACAAACAAGGAACAACTGAATTTCTATAACATTAGGCATGATTCACAGTGTAATAAATGTATTGTTCATTGTTCGTTCATGTTACGTAATACATTAATGTTAACAACAAAATGACACCTTATTGTAAAGTCTTCTGTTGTTAACATTACTTATTGTATTAACTAACATGAATGAACAATAAACATTTATTACACTTTTTTTATTCATCTTTGCTAATGTTAGTTAATAAAAAGTCATTTATTGTTAATATTAATGCACTGTGAACTAACATGAACAAACAAACACAACTTGTGATTTTAAAAATGTATTAGTAAATGCTGAAATTAACATTTACTAAGATTAATAAATCTGTGAAAAAAAAATACATGAAATAGAAAGTATTACATGTCATTTACTGAGTAATCCACTGTTTTGTAGATGGGGGGTCAAAATGACTTTTTCGTATTTTAGTTATATTTAGCATATTTGTGAATTTACAGTAATTTGTATATTTACATAATTGTAAGGTAACAAGATACGGTTTAAGCATACGTACCATGAGTTCAAGTCAAATTTCCATTCGTGAACAGTTCGCATTAGTGCATTCATCACCTTGCCCAAACATTTGTACATTTCAAATGCCACTGGCTCAATTAACGTTAATAGTATAATAATAATGACAATAGATTTTAGTTGGAATTTAAGTAGTATTAGAGATTAGAGAGTAAACATACATAAAAAGTAAGATTTGGGTTTCTCTAGATCTCTGCACTGGCTTTTATCAAAACCCAAAGTGTCTATGCACATACGTACTAGATTGGAAATCCAACATGGGTGCAACTAGCCAATTGTGATCACCTAATGATCATCTTTTCCTTACATTGTTGTTAACAACTATGCCACCTCAGTAAATTAGTGAAACATTAAATTAATGTTAATAAATAAATGCTAAATAATACATTTTAATATTAAAAAAATATTATAAATGTCTGGGAGATCAAGGGGCCATGGCAGAGAAGGCAGGTCAGGAAGCCACAGCAGAGCAGGGAGCTCGGGGGGCCATGGTGGAACAGGCAATTCGGGGAGCCATGATTGAGCAGAGAACTGCCATGCAGAGTGGCCTCCGTAGCCTTTACAAAGGTACTGTGGCTATGGGCATATGCCCCTCCCCCCCCTTCTTGGGGATATTTAGGGGTTTAGGAGGGCACTCTAGAAGCACTGGCACTGGAGGACGCTCTGGACGAGCGGGCTCTGGAAGGCTGGACAGGACCAGCGGAGACGTAAGAGACTCAGGAGGGCTGGACGGGACCAGCAGAGACAAAGGAGAGCATTCCGGAGGGGACTTGGTGAAGAGGGTAGGAGCAGTAAACTCTGGAAGGAGCGCTATATCTTCTATATCTATATAAGGTCAGGGATATGAACTGGAGCAGACTCTGGAGTGCACGCTGGAGTGGATTCTGAAGCCTTTATTAGACTGTACTCGGGAGTAGAAGCCAACTCTGGAGAGGGTTCAGGGACACGAGCAATGTCTGGATTGAATTTGGGGACTGGAGTCAGTTCTGGGCTCCAAGACATCCCCTCATATTCCACAAGCACTTCCAGAAGCTCAAGTGCAGTGGCCAACTTGGAATGGGACTCTGGAATGGGGGTCATAGCTAGATAAGACTCTGGAGTTGAGAGCTCATCCACTGAGAAAGACTTTGGGACTGGAGTGGGCTCCAAACTGACGGCACTTGGAGAACCGCAGGAGATTGGGGCATCAGCAATTGAGTTACGCCGACATCTTCATCAACCTGACCCACAGTGAAGGATGAACCATCTAGCAAGAGCACATAATGGATATATTGTGCCAGGGTACCGGTGGTCGTTGCTGCTCGTGCTTGGAGGATCATCCAGAATTTTAAAAATGAAATGAAATTATATGGATAAGATAAAATATAGTTTTACTGTCACGGTCACCAGTTCTGTCACCTAACCTGAACTACATTTCCTATCACCCCTCTTCCTGTCACACCTGCTCATTGTCTCCAATCATCCAGTCACAACTCTGGATGCTGGAGATCGGAGACTTGGGAGTACAAACAAACAACAGGTAAGCAGACTTCAGGTGAGTAACAATCCAAGGCAAACAGACAATCTGCACGTGTATGGTGAGTCCTTTTAACTAGTGCAGGTGGAATGAGAGACAGCTGGTGATTGTGACTGGATGATTGGAGACAATGAGCAGGTGTGCAGCAAGAGGGCTGATAGGAAATGTAGTTCAGGTTAGATGACAGAACTGGTGACCGTGACAGTAAAACTATATTTTATCTTATCCATATAATTTCATTTCATTTTTAAAATTCTGCTATGTAATATTGTCTCTCTTAATTTATATCTAAGTTTTTATCAAGTAATTATTAATAAGATAAGAACCAGCAAATAAACTTTAAAGCAGAAATAAAAAGTAAATTGCATCTCTCATTCAAACTCACTTGCTCCCAATCTTTTTTCTCATCAGTCATCTCCAAAATGGATTTTGGGAAATAGTGCTTCAGTGAGTGTAGACTGGATGTACACTCTAAATCAGAAAGCATTGTGGGTGTAAAAAGACTGAACAAATAATAGAAAACAAAGTTGTTCACTCAGAATTAGGATACCACTACAAAATGGCCGACACCCGATACAGTGCACTTTATAAGTGATAGGGAGTGGTTTCAGACTCAAGTTTAGGTTTACTTTTCCAACCCCTACAGACTAGCCTGGACTTTAGCAGTGACTTGTTAGGGGTGATAAAATAAACCTACTGGGACCCCTTGTCAGGCATTCACCACAGCCACCTCCATCTGTCACGTCACCCACAGCTCCACCCACTCGTTCTGCCTAACCGGAGTTCTGATTCGCATCACCTGACTCTCGTTACCACGCCCTATAAATAGACTGCTCCCTCACTTTGTTGTTGTCTGGTCTACCGTTCACTACCCTGATGCTAGCTCCAGACCCTCTCCTGCTCAGAAATCTCCGGTTTGTGCTCCGATTGCTCTACTCCACTCCCAAGGCTACATTTGGACTCTTATTTCAGGAAAGTCATTTCAACTACTAACCATTGCCAATTCATACTTGCTGTTCTCCACTTAATCTGTTAAATAAACACTCACTCATACTGTTTTACTTCCGTCTCTGGTCTCTTCTATGTGCAAGCGTGACAGAAGACCAGACCAACACAACTAACACCCACTATGAGCACCGAAACACCCTCTACTACAGATCCGCTAACAGAATTGGTGAATGCCTTCAAGGCGGCTTTAAGACCAGCACCTACCCCGCCATCTGCCTCAGGTAGTCCCATGGCGCTGCCCGCAACATTTGCGGGCGAAGCGGCTGAGTGTAGCGGTTTCCTCCTCCAGGTCAGTTTGTTTATTTGGATGCAACCACAACAGTTTCCTTCGGACAGCGCGAAGGTGGCATTTCTCATATCCCTCCTGACTGGTAAGGCCCTTCAATGGGCGAAAGCTATTTGGAACGCTAATAATCCCATTATCAATTCATTTGAACTGTTTACGACTCATTTCTCTGAAGTCTTCAACACAGCCACCGACACAATAACCACTTCCGATCAGCTGTTCAGGTTACAACAAGACACTTCTTCGGTGAACGACTACACACTCCGTTTTCGCACTCTGGTTGTGGCTAGTGGCTGGAATGAAACTGCACTGCTCGGAGCTTATCGTCAAGGACTCAACCCGGAAATTCGCGCCGCCATGGCTTTATATGGTGACTCCATTGGACTAGAGACTTTCCTACAACGCACCACACGTGTCTCCCAGCGACTAGCTGCTTGTCAGTCACCTGTAACCGCTCCTCAGTCTGCTTCGGTGGCTGCTTATTCTCCAGTACCAGAACCCATGCAAGTGGATTCCACCCGACTATCTCGCACAGAAAGAAACCGGCGCATCACCATGGGATTATGTATCTACTGCGGTCAACCTGGTCACCACATCCGTAACTGCCCAGTTCGGCCCCCACGCCCAGTGGTGAGTACCATTCAATCTGACGTTGAAACCACTCATCTTACACTAATACCCGCTACATTACGTACTGCTGATTGTACGTTGTCTGTTTCTGCTCTTGTTGATTCAGGGTCCTCCGGCAACTTCATTGCACAAGAATGCTTAGATCAACTACAACTATTCCGTCAACGTCATTGTCACGAATATGCTGTACGAACTATTCAGGGAAAACCACTTGGGCGTGGGCGGATTCGTCATTCTACACCTTACATCACTTTACAAGTTGGACTGTTTCATTCTGAACGGATTCGGTTCCTGGTACTGGAGGATTCCACCGTGAGTATCATCCTGGGACGCCCCTGGTTGCAACAACATCGCCCCACTCTCCGCTGGGATCCCTGTGATGTCACTGGATGGAGCGAACGCTGTTTTGAACACTGTCTCTACAACATTCCTCAACCACTTTCTGTTCCAGTTATGCTGTCGTCGACTCTAGTGGAAAGCCCTGAGCCAGAAAATCCTCCAGAAATCCCAGTGGAGTACATGGCGTTCCAGGATGTCTTCAGTAAACAAGCAGCCACCCATCTACCACCACATCGGCCATGGGACTGTGCGATCGATCTGCTGCCTGAAGCCAAACTACCTAAGGGTAAGGTTTACCCTCTGTCCATCCCGGAGCGCCAGGCGATGGAGGAATACATCGAGGAAGCCTTGAAACGGGGTTTTATTCAACCATCCACCTCGCCGGCCGCTTCGAGCTGCTTCTTCGTGGGCAAGAAGGATGGAGGTTTAAGACCATGCATTGACTACAGACAACTCCACTCACAGATCATTCAGCAGCCTTATCCCCTGCCCCTGGTGCCTGCCGCCCTCGAAGAGCTTCGTGGAGCCCAGGTCTTCGCGAAGCTGGACCTGCGGAGTGCATACAACCTCATTCGTATTCGTAAGGGAGACGAGTGGAAGACGGCTTTCATAACACCCACGGGGCACTATGAATACCGGGTTATGCCGTACGGTTTGTCCATCAGTCCCTCCGTCTTTCAAACGTTTATGAATGAGGTGTTCCGGGAGTACCTGCATCGGTTTGTGGTGGTCTATATCGATGATATTTTGATTTACTCCCGGAACCAGGCCGAACATCGCCAGCACGTCCAGCAGGTCCTTCACAAACTTCGCCAACACAGTCTGTTCCTTAAGTTAGAGAAGTGTGAGTTCCAGTTCTTAGGTTACAACATCAGTGCCGAGGGCGTGCAAATGGACCAGGGGAAAGTCAATGCCATACAAAAGTGGCCACTACCCAACAGTGTCAAGGAACTTCAGCGCTTCCTTGGTTTCACAAACTTCTACCGCCGGTTCATCATGGATTACAGTACCATCACCGCCCCGTTGACCTCCCTCCTGCGGGGCAAACCTAAACAACTCATCTGGAACCCCGCTGCCCACGAAGCATTCGAACGGCTGAAGACCACCTTTAGCACCGCTCACCGCTACACCACCCAGACCCTGAACATCCGTTTACCGTGGAAGTCGACGCCTCCTCCATCGGCGTGGGAGCGGTGCTATCACAAGCGGTCGGCGACACCTCAGTCCTCCATCCCTGCGCCTTCTTCTCCCGTAAGCTGTCTCCGGCGGACCAGAATTATGACATCGGTAATAGAGAGCTGCTGGCGATAAAATTGGCCCTGGAAGAGTGGCGACATTGGTTGGAAGGAGCTACTCACCCATTCACCATCATTACTGATCACAAAAACCTACAGTATCTCAGGGAAGCTCGTCGTCTGAACCCCAGGCAAGCCCGCTGGGCTCTTTTCCTGACACGCTTCAATTTCACCATCACGTACAGACCAGGCTCCAAGAACGTACCAGCAGATGCTCTCTCTCGACAGTTCTCTCCTGAAGCAACCTCAGACCCGGAAACCATTATACCCTCAGAGCTCATCGTCAGCCCCATCATCTGGGACCTGGATCAAGCCATTCAACAAGCCACTCTCCAGGAGCCAGCTCCGCCGGAGTGCCCAGAAGGAAAGACCTATGTGCCCCTCTCCCAACGTCAGATACTTCTGGGCACAGCTCACGGGACTCCGGGCTCTGGACACCCAGGCAGCAGTAGGACCCTCTCGCTCATACAATCTCGTTACTGGTGGCCCAGTATGCACCAGGACACCATCAGGTACGTCCAAAGCTGCTCAGTCTGTGCCAAGTCTAATTCTCCCCGTCAACTCCCTACAGGAAAACTGGTTCCTCTACCCATCCCGGAGAGGCCCTGGTCCCATCTTGGTGTGGATTTCATCACTGATCTGCCAGAATCTGAAGGTAACACCTGTGTTCTTGTCGTTGTTGACCGGTTCTCTAAAGCTTGTAAGCTGATACCCCTGAGAGGATTACCTACGGCCATGGAAACGGCAGAACATCTGTTCCACCAGGTCTTCCGGCACTATGGTCTGCCCGAGGAGATTGTTTCGGACCGGGGCCCTCAATTCACTTCACACGTTTGGAAAGCTTTCTTCAAGCTACTGGGTATCACTGTTAATTTATCATCTGGTTACCATCCACAGACTAACGGCCAGACTGAGAGGAAGATCCAGGAGATTGGACGTTACCTCTGTGCATACTGCCATGACGACCAACACAGCTGGAGCAGGTACGCACAAAACTCTCTCCGCCAAGATACCACCGGCCTAACACCATTCCAGTGCGTACTCGGTTACCAGCCTCCGCTGTTCCCCTGGACGGAGGAACCCTCCAATGTTCCAGCTGTCGACCACTGGTTTCGAGAAAGCGAGAGCGTGTGGGACTCAGCTCATCACCATCTACAGCGGGCAGTAAGACGACACAAGAGCTTCGCGGACGCCAGGAGGAGAGCCGCACCCCATTTCCAACCAGGGGATCTTGTCTGGCTCTCTACCCGTGATCTACATCTGCACCTGCCCTGCCGTAAGCTGAGTCCCCGCTATATTGGTCCATTTCGCATCTTGAGGCAGATCAACGACGTCACATATCAGCTTCAGCTCCCACCCAGGTACAGAATTCATCCCACGTTTCACGTATCCCTCTTAAAACCCTTCTCTCCCTCTGCCACAGACACCCCTGGAGCTGAAGCTGAGCCCCCTCCTCCGGAAGTACTGGAACAACCCTCAGTCTTCACAGTACGAGAGATCCTGGACTCACGACGTCGAGGGGGTCGCCTAGAATACCTCATTGACTGGGAGGGGTACGGCCCGGAGGAAAGATCTTGGGTGAACAGAGATGATGTCCTGGATCCATTACTCTTGCTGGAATTCCACCGCAGCCACCCCAATCGGCCGGCCCCTCATGGTCGCGGCCGTCCTCGGCGTCGTGTTAGGGCGTCGGGAGCCGCCCCTGGAGGAGGGGGTAATGTCAGGCATTCACCACAGCCACCTCCATCTGTCACGTCACCCACAGCTCCACCCACTCGTTCTGCCTCACCGGAGTTCTGATTCGCATCACCTGACTCTCGTTACCACGCCCCTATAAATACACTGCTCCCTCACTTTGTTGTTGTCTGGTCTACCGTTCACTACCCTGATGCTAGCTCCAGACCCTCTCCTGCTCAGAAATCTCCGGTTTGTGCTCCGATTGCTCTACTCCACTCCCAAGGCTACATTTGGACTCTTATTTCAGGAAAGTCATTTCAACTGCTAACCATTGCCAATTCATACTTGCTGTTCTCCACTTAATCTGTTAAATAAACACTCACTCATACTGTTTTACTTCCGTCTCTGGTCTCTTCTATGTGCAAGCGTGACACCCCTACTGCACCCATTCCGCACCAAATATACAAGCTAACTTACAGTAACCATCCAAAATTTTTGTCTGCAATTTAATAATACTGACCTATTAATTTTTGCTATTGTTTTTCACGACTAGGTATCAGTATTTAGTCAGAGACCTATCATGGCTGTAGTTAGCAGATGATTTATTGTGCAAATGCCTGTGAAAACCCAGCTAAAGTTTTTGCTTTTTTTTTTTGTTTGGTGATTTACTGTTTTCTACATAAAATCATTCTACATAATTTAAACAATTTAGTGAAAATATAACATTGATATCCTTAATATTGACTGAGTATGGCCATGTCAAAGACTAAAATCATAATGAAATGAATGCTTGAAATCAAACTATGATGCTCTTTATCTCAGTTAGCCTGGTTTTCACAGGCATTTCAGTGACATACTGATTACCTCCTTCTTCAGCTGGGAAAAGAGTTGGGGGAACTTCCTGGGGAGGAGTGGGTGAGGGTGAGGCTACATCTGTGTAGGAGGTAGATGTAGACCTCTTTAGTGAACTAACTACTTATCCGCTAGCATAAACGGTGGAAGTTAGCTAAAGTACGCTAGCACAGTTAGCCAAAGAGAGAATGTTGGCAAGTAGCTACAAATTCAAGATCTATATCTGGACCAAAATTACATTCTTTTTGTGTTCATTTTAAGAAATGCATTAATAAGCCATAATTTTGTTTTACTTGTATCTGTGGTAGATACACTTATCGTTTCTATTGCATCACTACTAGTACTTTTGCTAATAAAACAGATCTCTGGGGGCACTAAAAGTGCGTGGGCCCTTGAATTTTCCTAACTTACTGTGCCCTTGGGATCTTCTCATGTTGAATCAGATTTCTTTTTATGAGAGTTTATTTATTTACATTTTCTTTTCTTTTTATTTTTATTGTTTGCAGCATTGGGCATTATAACCAATCACCCACATGTGGCCATCAATGACATTTGGATTTATCACTGAAAACACCAGAGTTTTGTTCAGGACATGCACTCACAGACTAAATTCCTCATTGAATTCTCCTTTAGGAACATAAAAAATGCAGATACAATATAAGTAACAGATGAATTTTGCAGCATAGATAGCTTTAGTGATTATAACGGTAGTTTTACATGCAAGTAAATAACTGAAATCTTGATATTGTCTTTTCTAATGTGTGAAAAGCAAAAAACTAATTTATAGAGTTGTTAGTGTCACAATATGCGGTTTAGGAAGCACACATGGGCACAAATAAATGTAAACAGTCTTTAATAATCAAACGGGTAAATCCACAACAGGTGCAGGAACAAACACACGTACATAACTAGTAGACACAACAGTGTTAAGGCTAGAAGGGATACAGCTCTAGTCACTGGGCATGCGCACATCAATCTAACGTTATGTTTGTCACACTGTACAACAATAATACTGTTTTTGTATTATAGTAAGGGCTAAGTTTAGGATCAGGATAGGTGTAGACGTAAAAAAAAACCCGAATCTAATAGGTAGAACAATTCATTTCATTGTTAGTTTCCAGTCTGAGGTGTATCCCTTCTAGCCACAACCACACGACAGGGGAGAACTAAACAGACAGGAACTTAAATACAAAGGAAACACAGGTGCAAGGGATAATGATAAAACTAAACAAGGACAGAAACATATCCAAAAAAGGAAAAACAGGAACTAAAACAACAAGTGACAAAACACAACACATGTCCATGATCCTGACAGTTTGTTTTGTCTTTGTAGACAGAATATGATGTGATGTTTCCTCAAACAAAATTGTTTATTTATTCTATTAATCATTAATAATCTTTATTAGAATATCAAGAGCAAAATATCTGACATTAAGTATTTTTGTCATACTATTGCAGCTAGCCTGTAATAAGTTTTTTAAATGTTTTTTTTTGTTTGTTTTTGTTTTTTATACTTGATGCTGGCCATTTACATTTACCACAACTGGTGTGTAAATGCATGTGTGTCATCTTTGAGCAGCATTAAAAGTTTGTTTAAATAAGCCATTTCAGATGCAGCTTGTGTTCCACAGCAGTTTAAAGATGGCTTTTGTTGAAGTTGATAAAATTTGTTGGTAACAGGCTATAGTATTCTGATTGAATTTTGTTTAATTGTTTAAATGTAAGACATAAATGACAATATAGGTTTTTTTTTGTTTTTTTTTTTTACAAAGGTAAAGAAAAAAATAAAGGTCCCCCCCTTAATGGAAAACTTAATTTCTGCCTCTGACACACACATAGACAAATAGACACTTCTCCAGTCAGTGAACTAAATGGAAAGTGGGTTACAACAAAAACAAGTGTTAAACTTCTCTTTTCTCTTCTAACCCACTCGATCACAGCCCAGATGTGCTCTGTCATCTCTCCACTCACTAAGGAGGACATTAATTTATTGATGTACTCTTGATATGTGTGTGAGTTAAGAGAGATAAAGAACCTCTTTTGATCTGCTTAATCAAGAAATTGGCTGAAAAGAAAACAAAGTATTACATTCTTGTTCTGACATATGACTACTGAACTGGCATAACACTCTTGGATAAACAACAGCATCTGCTCTAGCCACTTGGAGGCAAATCAATAACCTTCGCAGACAACAATTTTTTTATTTTATTTTTTTTTGTGGCATTTTTTCAATTTTTCCTTGAAAGGACAGTACAGACAGGACAAGAAGCGAGTGGGAGAGAGCGAAGGGGGGTGGGATCGGGAAAGGTCCACGGGACTCAATCTCGGGACATCCGAAGCAAAACCGCGCCACATGTTGGCGCGCTGCCCAAAAGGCTATCGACACCGACCGCAGACAGCAATTAAATGACATGAAGGCTATTATGTGCTTGGTTACCAAAAAACATATGATCTAAGTTGACCATTATGCTTTCTCCAATGGTACAGCCACAGAGTTTAGTATCTCCCCATAATAAGAACAACCTTTTTTGAATATATATATATATATATATATATATAGCTGGGTCCATATACTTGAAACAAACAAACATCTACTCAGCATCTGACCCCTGGACTCAGATCACATTTAAAGAGACACTTTTGTGAAAAAGAAACTTTTGTGATCTTTCTGGGAGTACTCATAGACACACTGAAAGGTAAAGTTTTAGATTAACTCAACTTTTACTGCAACCATTAATATCACCATCATAATGATGAGTGTATGTAACCGAAACAAATAAATATTGCATATTTACTTGTTTATTTCATAGCCAATGCTATGGAATACTGTACTACAGTTATGTTAATACAACTGAACTACAACTGAACTTTTACATTTCAAAGAGGGAGAAAGAACATTTCCTGCTGCACTGTGCTCACAACATTTAAAACGATTACTTCCTAAAACAACAAATTCAAATAAAGTTTATTCAAATAAAGTTTAAACATTGTCTAAACATTCACTTAAAATAACGTAGAAATGGAAGAATGACAAGCTCTTCCTAAGAATAATCGACTAGTACTGTACATTTAGAAACAACAGATAATGCCATTCATTTAATAAATTTTGATTAGGCCTGGCAGACTACAGGAAGTTGCAGGATGCTCTAACACGACCGGCAGACATCTAAAGTACATGACAGTAGTTAAAAATAATTTCTATATCACTTAAGTACAAACAACATTAGAAAGAAAGAAAGAAAGAAAGAAAGAAAGAAAAAAAGAAAGAAACCTGTTTTTTGTTGTCTTTGGTGTAGAACTCTGTCCCTGATGGCTTTTGACCATCTTTGCGCCTCCTGCAGGTTCACACTCGTGTCCTGATCTGGCGCCACCCGAAAGCACTGCTCCACCCTTTGCCGAGCCAACCCAGACCTCATCCATCGAGTCCTCAGTGGGTAGAAATACGCAGAAAAATAAGCTCCCACATCCATGCTGTCATGAGACCTGTACGCCCGGCACCCGACACAGTCACTCAGGTGATACACAACTTTTCCTCGCCCACATAGTGCTGGGCTGATCTTCTGAATGGTGAGCTCTGTCTCAGTCAGTATTAAGGAACAGCGGACCTTCCTGCTCCCCGTCAACGTAAATTCCCCATACATCACAACAGGAAAGATCTCTGGCTTTTCGGATTTAGTCTTCTTTGAAAACATGTCATCAGTGCGCAGCAACTTTCACATATGCACAAGGTAGCTTGATCTGCAGCTCAACGAGGAACTGCTGCGTCCTGCTTTCTCATCTGCGCTATACACCAGCTATTCCGCATTACAGCGTGAAGCCCCCTAGCGATAGAAGCCAGTAACAACGCTTAATAAGATCATGGCACATAGAGCAGAGAAGTAAAATACAGCCACTAAAACATTTGACTAAAACAACGGCGGTCATGTTACTGTATTCACGCGTTAATTCATGCATTTAAAAAGAAACATAGGCATATGTTTTCATTGTGATGATACTGTTTACAAATGTCGATAAAACTGACAGTCTATCATCATTTCGGGTAGGCTACTCAGTAACAAAGCTGCCATGTTTCCAACTGTAATCTCGCATATGTATATATGATGGTTAGGGTAAGATAGGGTAATGTCAATTTACTGGTGAATTGTAACATTTGTATATAAGTTTTGCATGTAGAGGATTATTATGCATAATATCGTGGGAATTTAAATGGAAAGAATAAACAATTCATTTTCACACTTGATTTATTGATTTATTGAATTACTGACTTTTCAGCATCATTACAGGTACCTAAGGACAATTCTCATTCAAGAACACTGAATTATTTTGCTGTTACAATAAAATGTCAGTACCAGTTTATTCTGTATTAAAATACAAAAATTAAAAGAAAAAATAATAAAATACATCATAAGAATACACAAAGTACTTTTTAAAGTCTGTAATCATTTTAAAGTCTACACATATAGGGAATAGGTGATCTCCTGTAGTTTTCTGTTTGACATCTGGGGATTGTCAGTTTATGTAAGTTCCTCATCTGGTGTCCAGTCAACTCCTCCCTGAGTGGTGGTAGCCAGTCTCTAAACTAGACTTGTATAGCTTTCTAGCAAAATCAAGACACAGTTGACCTCTCTGCTAGTGTGTACAATCCAAGAAGAGAGAGTGCATCAGAATATCCTCTTTGACCCAGTATGATTTTACAGACCAGTTTCTGCACACTTTCCAACCTTATACCTTGATCAGTTGTAGTGAATTTTGCCTTTGCCAACCAAGAGAGGCGAAATAATGTAGTGATGGGTAATCACGTCACAGATGATGTTACATGCTTAATGTGTGGTTATGAGTACATCACGTAAAAAAGATTGGTGGGATCTCTAACTTGTAGAACCTCTTACTTTATTATCAACACAAGGAAGGCAAGTGTAATAAAATACATTTTATTTACAAAAGATAGACAAGAGTAATCAACAACTACTAAATGAAAACCATGTATGAAAAAGGAATAAAGTGCATTGGATGCATACAGTGCAAGTGATTATGTTGGATATTATATCAGAGCAACTGTACGTTATCTGGAAAGATAAACTGGTGTTGCTACTCTGAAACAAATAAGGTGAAGAACTTTATTACGCATCAAACAAATAAATGAGCAATTATTTGTTAACAGGTGCAATCAGCTATATAATATCTAATGTAAATTAGAAAATCATATACTGATATGCAACAATGTCAAGATCTATGGAAGAGGTTTGGAAGGTCCTGTAGCTAATGAGCTCTGCTCACCCCGCCCCTCTTTAGTGTGGGGTGATAAACCGGTCTGTTTACTTTAGCCGAATTTAGCCGCAAAACTTGCTAACTAGCACATTATTAAGAAGGGCGATTTGCAAAGATGCATAAAAACTCTTATACTCACTTCTGCTGTAGGTGAAGCTGCATCACAAATGATTCGCGTTATTTTTTCATAACTAATGAATTAAGTTAAGAGCGTTAAACTGACTGCCCTAATATATTTATACATATATACATCTCAATGTTCTTACTAGTACACTGAACCTTTGAGCAGCAGTGGCGGCTCGTCGTAATCATCCTCGGCAGCTGATCTCCAGACCACTAAAATTTAATGTGCCTTCTGTATTTCAAAACCCATGAGCAGCCACTGTCCATTTTCAGTCAACTTAAGAACATCTATTAAGGCCGGTTCCCTTACAGTCAGTCACGTTCAACGTTACATCAAATAACGTCAGGGGTCTCACCTGGGAGCCCCAATCCAAGCCACTCCCCATACATACGGGTATATAAGATGGCTGCGTTATTTTTGCTTTTCGCCGATTGCTTCGTGAGCTGATTACTACTATGAAGAAGGAAACCCTTCTTCGCTGCGGGAATTTCTAGGCTGGAGGGAACCCCCTTCTTGCACTTCAGCAGAGAGATTGCCCTGCTGCACACAGATAAGTGTCTCTCTTTATGAATGGGCCCTTTCCTTGGCAATCCAGCCTAAAAGAGCAAATTCCTACAGCAAGCATGGTCATTGAAAGTGTCTTTTGGAACGTGTGCTTCTGGGTGCTGTAGTTTCCTTACCTCTGACATGGACACAATCACTGTTTCACTTGTCCGGGCTGTAAACATGCTGAGATGGCGTTCGTGGATGGCTCGTACCCACATTGTGAGCGCATGTCCATGGCTACACTCAGGCTCACTCATGGCTCTCATTCATAATGAGGCTTCCCAAGGGGGACCTGAGGATCATGGTCAGGAATGCCCTGTCGGACCAGCCCCCACAGAAGTCCAGGCCCTCGCGGTGTAGCCCCGTCGAGCTTCCAAAAGATGGCGCCAGTTTGTCCCGCGGCAGACCTCTCTTTCAGGGTTCTGGAAGAGGTGGCTGCTCAGTACACTCTCAGAAAAAAAGGTACAGTTCTGTCGCTGGGACAGTACCCTAAGGTACAAAAGTGAAAAGGTACATCTTTGTATCTTACCTACCCCTAAACAGTACATATTAGTACCTTAAAGGTACATTTTAGTATTTTGAAAGTACATATTGGTACCTGAAAGGTACATATTAGTACTTTAAAAGTACATATTTGTACCTTTTCACTTACCTTAGGGTACCGCCCCAGCAACAGAACTGTACCTTATTTTCTGAGAGTGTAGGAGCAAGAGCGGCCAAGAGCATCGGGCTGGAGGTGAACTCTCCACCTTCTCCCAAGCACTCAATGATTGATATCTGGGCTCCGGATGGGATGTGAAAGACACAGCGCAGTCCCTCGGTCAGGTGATGTCCACCATAGTGGTCCAGGAGCACCATCTCTGGCTGAACCTGGCGCAGATGTGGTTGTTCTGATACGCTTGCCTGTCAGCATTTGGAACCTCAATTATGTAACGCAGTCTGGGTTGGGGCATTTTCCATAGGGATCCCTGATGGCAATCGACGTAACGTCGAACATGATTAACTAAAAGGGAATGTCTCGGTTACGTATGTAACCCTCATTCCCTGAAAGAGGGAACAAGTTACGTTCCTTATGCCACAACCTTGAACTGCACTGAAATGCCGGGATGTGTCTCGGCTTCTCAGCACAAAATGCATGCTGCCATCTTATATATCCGTTTGTAAGGGGAGTGGCTTGTATGCAAATTACACTCGCCAATTCTCATTGACCTTTTCTTTTAAAGCTCAGAGGTGATTGGGGCTCCCAAGTGAGACCCCTAACATTAGTCGACATAACGTCTCTGTTCCCTCCTTCAGGGAATGAGGGTTACATATGTAACCGAGACGTTCCCCATAGTTGCCTCTGTTGCTGATTCTTTTGTATGTTCTCATCTTAAATGTAATTTTCAAATTATTAGTCATGTTGCATTAGAGAGATTTAACATTAAAACAACATCTGTATTGACTGCCTACTGTCATAATTTGTGACATTTATATACATTTTGTAGTCACACACCTCTGTCACACCTACACAAACACACTTCCACGCCCTTTCCACCGTATTATTTTAAGCTTTTTTGTACCACACAACATCTTTATTCCAGGATACTCATGTTTGCACTCACACACACACTCTTGATCTCTATTTTTTCAGGTATGCAGTCTTCTTTTACTTCATTTACTCAGGTGTTCTCAAGTCTTTGTGTCCAGAGTTCGTTTTTGACAGCCAGCATGACTTATTAGAATATTTTGTTAAAGACTTGATAAAGTAATTGGTTATTAGAATAATTTGTTAAAGACTTGATAAAATAATTGGTTTATCATTTAACAGCTAAAATGTACACCCTTTTTACCTTGTCAAAATCAGCTCTGCAAAATCAACATTTTCTGGTGGATGTTGCTTTAAATGTTAATAAGCTCTGCTCACCCCGCCCCTCTCTTTTCTCTGTGGAGTGATGATCCTGTTTACTTTAGTCGCATTTAGCCGTGTTTAGCCACATTTATGTTCAAACAACATGTAAAAGTGAACTTTGCATCTGATGAGCCCTTTAAGGAAACTGCATTAATGTTTTAATAGTTTACTTGACTCGCTTCCGGTTGATTGAACGCTGATGCAACTGGCTGCCGCTGATCTCCGGTGTTTTAACTTTTTATCTCGATACACATTTTATTTTATAATTTCTTAAACCCTCTACCTTTGTTGAACTTTATTTTGACTGACATGATCTGGACTTGCCATCTCTTCATCAGTGTTTGGATTGTTCTGTCGTCATTGCTCCATTCGGCGACCTCGCTGTTTCTATACACAGCGACCTAACTCTACTGGCTGTGGTGCTACTCTGCCAAGCCTTCGCCTTCGCTCTGCCTCCATCAGGACGATTCATCGTCCCCGCCCAAAATATATTCATTGAGGATCTAGACGGGGTTTCAGGTATGATGACTTGAAGGCTATACGGTCATTCTGGACTTCAGGTCCCGAGCCACAAGGAACACTCAGCGGACTGTTGACCAGCGTAGCCAGATCAGCTAGCTTTTCACTGAGTGGAAATGAGCTCAAAAGTTGGACTTTTTAATATACATTCACTCTCTAACAAGGGTCCTCATCAGTGACATTGTGGATGATCATAAGTTTGATTTTTTTTTCTGTTTGGTTGAGACCTGGCAAGAGAATGGCTTTTTAGAGTTAAATCATGCGTGTCCCCCTGGGTTTGTTTATACTTATATACGCAACCTTGTATCTCCAGACGTGGGCGTTACTTCACAAATCGACTTATAAAGCATCTCCACTGACTGTATCAACATATGCTTCCTTTGAATCAGTTGCTTAATTCATCAGCGGTCCAGCACCTACAGTTCTAGCTGTTGTCTATAAGCCCAAATACTGTCATACGTTTTTAGATGAATTCTGTGCATTCTTAACCTCACTGTGCACACCATCACCTAATATTATTCTACTGGGTGACTTCAGTATTCACGTGGACAGTGCTAGTAACTCATTTCACAAGGGATTTTATTTCCTGCCAGAAGAGTTTTGGTCTCCAGCAATATGTGGACTTTGCAACCCATTCTAAAGGACATACTCTGGACCTCGTTTGCAGTTCGGGTGTTACACCTTTGGACTGTACAGCAACTGCAATATCCAATCATAAATTGCTTTCTTTTAATGTTAATGTCACACTCTCTAGATCCAAATAACAACGTTCCATGACATTCCGTAATATAAAAAAGCTCAGCTATTACTGCTGCAGTCACCAACCTCCCACATAGTGACCATCTTTCTTCTTCTGATGATCTGGTCTCCTTTTATAATTAAGTTGGCTTGAGAAAGCAAACTTACTGATATGCTATTTGAACTTATTAAGTTGGCTTGAGAAAGCCAACTTACTGAAATCCGACTTAAACTTAAAGTTATTAAGTTGGCTTGAGAAAGCCAACTTACTGAAATCCGACTTAAACTTACAGTTATTATTATTCTTCTGAGACTAAAATTTCTGACTCTAACTCCTCCTAGAGCTTTAACTCTACAAACTCCAAATTCAGCCTAGATCTTAAGACTGATCTGACCAAGTGTGCTATATCTTTTCTAACTGATCGGACTTACGATTTTCCTAAAAATGAAGATTAAAATGGGGGAAAATCCCATAGACTTACATTGACGGAATGTTAAAAAAATGAGCCAACACTTTTCAAATTCCAACTGTCAAATTCCTAGAATCCTTTGAGACTCAATCAAACTTCCCTTCCATGTACTGTATTTCTAATCCATTCAAACTCATTCAAACTCATCAATCTATCTATCTATCTATCTATCTATCTATCTATCTATCTATCTATCATCTAACCATTATTATCTATCTATCTATCTATCTATCTATCTATCATCTAACCATTACTATCTATCTATCTATCTATCTATCCATTACTATCTATCTAATATCTCATTCTAGTAACTTGCTAATCATGCTAGAAACATGCTAGCAACTTGCTAAACATGCTAGCAACTTTGTTAATCATGTTAGAAACATGCTAGCAACCTGCTAATCATGCCAGAAACATGCTAGCAGCATGCTAACAACTTGTTAATCATGCTAGAAACATGCTAGCAACTTTGCTAATCATGCTAACAACATGCTAACAACTTGCTAATCATGCTAGAAACATGCTAGCAACTTTGCTAATCATGCTAGCAACATGCTAACAGCATGCTAACAACTTGCTAATCATGCTAGAAACATGCTAGCAACTTGTTAATCATGCTAGAAACAGACTAGCAACATGCTAGTAACTTGCTAATCATGTTAAAAACATTCTAGCAACATGGTAGTAACTTATAATGTTAGATAATGTTAGAATCATACTAATATGTTAATTATCTATCTATCTATCTGACCATCACCATCTATCTATCTATCCATCTATCCATCTATCTATCAGACTGCATTCAAACTTTAAAACTTTAAAATATTTCAGACTGAAAACCATCCGAACTTAAAACTTAAAAAAAAAAAAAAAACTTTTTAAACTTTTTAAACTTTTTAAACTTTTCAAACTTTCTGGTCTGGCTTTCTCAAGTCAACTTAAAGTTTGTCTTGACAAACTTTTTTATCTAGTTATGTTGGCTTGGAGAGCCAACATATTGTTATTCTATTTAAACTTATTATTATGTTGGCTTGGAGAGCCAACATATTGTTATTCTATTTAAACTTATTATTATTATTATTATTATTATTATTATTATTATTATTATGTTGGCTTGGAGAGCCAACTTACTGAAATCCGACTTAAACTTAAAGTTATTATTAAGTTGGCTTGAGAAAGCCAACTTACTGATATGCTACTTAAACTTAAAGTTATTATTATTATTATTATTAAGTTGGCTTGAGAAAGCCAACTTACTGATATGCTATTTAAACTTATTATTATTATTCTTCTTACTAAAACCGTTGACTGCTACTCCTCCTAGAGCTTTAACTCTACAAACTCCAAACTCAGCCCAGATCTTCAGACTGATCTGAAGTTAGTTGCTATATCTTTTCTAACTGATCGGACTTACGATTTTCCTAAAAATGCCGATTAAAACTGGGAAAAATCCCATAGACTTACATTGACGGAATGTTCAAATGAGCCAACACTATTCAAATTTCA